>NC_143028.1:8870000-9062500 GCF_057628025.1 Oncorhynchus mykiss
GTTTTTTAACAAAAGCCTCTGTTACGTGGGCTCTGAGTGTGTTCCTGTGTGAGGGGGGCACCTTGGAGGCGTAAACAGGGCCGAGTCAGAGGAGAGTAATCTGAGAGTTTGTGGACTCAAAGATACTCTGACACTGTCCGGTTGCAGGCGACCTAGAGCCATCCTGACACTGAATTGATCACAGTGGGGATTGGTGGGATCTGTGGGGGTGAGGGGCCAGGGTGGCTGTGTTCTGTGTGAAACACGGTACTTGGTGAAGCCCTATTGGAAGAAGGACGTCATTCTGAAGGTGTCTGTGTGACTGCCTAAGTGACCCTCAGAGGTGGTGAATTCCAATTATTTTAAAATGTGCTAGCCAGGTATGCCCTGGGTTACTCTGTGTGAGTGTGTTGTTTTGTAGGAGCGTTCTGTGTGGGCGCGGTAGGTTGACTCTGTGTGGGTAACCTTTTAATTAGGCTCTGATGTTCTGTGTGGACATCTGACCAGTTCTGTGTGAGCATCTGACCAATCCTGTGTGGGTGATCATTAAAATTCTGTGTGAGTGATCATTAAAATTCTGTGTGAGTACTTAAGGAATTCCTGTTATAACTGTTTCTCTTCCTGTGTGCGTGCGTGATATTTTGTGTGTGTATGTGTGTGTGTGTGTGCGTGATATTTTGTGTGTGTGTGTGTGGGACTATGGAGCCACGCGAGTGCAAAGAACCAGGCATTCCGGACCCTCCTACTGGAGCCTTGAAGGTTATGGTAGATAAATATAGGTTTATTCTGGAACAGGTACTTCTATGGCATAGAGAGGGTGGTTTTCCTTTGACAGGGACACTAAGTGTGACGCTGTTAGACGAGATAAGACAGAGATTGGTAGAGAAGAAAGGTAAACTTGGAAAAAAGGATCAAATTGACTGGGTGAAATTCAGGAAATGGGAAAGGGAAGCTGACAAATGAAAGAAGGACACATTTCAGAGAAAACCCTGTCAGAATATGGTAGTTCAGACTGAGGAAGGAGAAAATAAGGGGAAAGATGAAACAGTGAGAAGGAATAGGAAGGATGATGATGAGACTGAGTAGTACCGTAGAGAGGGGGACAAACACTCTACCCAGTGTTGCCGGACCTCCCTCCTCCTCAGCCGCCTCCTGCTGGTCCACTGGATGCAAGACCACTACAATCTGCAGCCCCACCCCCTGTCTCTCCCAACACCACGGTGATTGATCGTCTGGCACAGAGCCTGGCTGAAGTCCTGACAGGGTCTGGAGTGACTGGCCAGTCCCACTGGAGGCGCAGTGGGGGGAGCACGCCAGAAGGGTAAAAAGATCAACAATCCTTTGAGGCTCCTCCACTCAGCTCCAGTGAGAAAAGTGAGAACGGAGGGGCACCCCAGCTGACTCCCCCGTTGAAGGACCGTCTACGGGCCAGGATGGAGAGGCGTGTCTCTAGCCCCTTCCCATACAACCCAGCATCAGACATGTATCGTCAATACCCTCTGATGGCCTGTCACAACCCTCAGCCTCGAACTGATGATGCTAATGCTGCTGCCGCCGCAGCATGGAACCCCATTGTGTATGTCCAGAGGACGTGGAGACATAATGAAATCAAATACATTGTAGAAGACCTACCAGACCCAAGTAAGGACGCTGTGAAATATTCAGTAGAAATTAGGGTATTGGTGGGTCAGTACAAACCATCTGCTGCTGAGATAGCCCATATCTGTAAAAAGAAACTGGGACTCAGGTGGGCGGATGTACAGGGACAGTTTGATTGCAACTACCTGTGGGTTGTGAATGACGCATATCAGGACCAGATAACGGCACTGCTGGCCAGGATTGTGGAGATGTATCCAACTAAGACTGACTGGACTGCTATCAGAGAATGCACTATGAAGAAAGAGGAGAGCCTGGAGGCTTTCAGAAAGAGACTTGAGACCTGTTTCAAGGCTACACAGTGGTATCCAACCAAACAAACATGCATATGGGGATCTGCTGAAAGACGCCCTGGTGAGGGGTCTGACACCGGGCCTGGAGAAAGCTGTGAGGACTACCTGCATCAGTTGGGAGACTGAGCCATTAGCAACAGTGGTACAGCACTGCAAGCATGCTGAGAGACAACAAAGTAGGAAGAAAAAATAAAGGAAGAAAAAGTAAAGACACAGAAACTACAGGCTGCCCAGATGACGTTTTACCAGGGAGCAGCCCCAGCAGGGACAGGAAGAGGGGGTGGAGTGTGCAAGTGTTACAACTGTGGGAAGCCAAGTCATTTTGCTGCTGACTGCTCCGAGCCAACGAATCCAGAGGAACAAAGGCAGGGGCGGACCGAGAAGAGGGGACCGAGAGGAGGGGGCAAGAGGAGCACATGCATGGACAGCCCCATTCCAACAACAGCCATGGCAGCCACCTCCCAACCAATGGCAGGTCGGGCCACCACACGGGGTCCAGCAACAGTAACAGTGGGGCCCACAAGGAGTCTCTCTAGGCAGAGGACAACCTGGAGCCTGGCAGACGGGGCCGCCGGCACAGACAACCCTGTACAATTATTGAGTATTGACATGATGAGGAGACATGGACAGTTGTGCTAAAATCCTCAGAGCAACAAGAGCATTTGTTTTTAAAGTGTCACACCCTTCCGAGAGTAGAGCCAACCGTGGAGGCTTGTGTCAATGGTGAGTCCCTAATATTTCTTGTTGATATTGGGACTGCTATGTCTGTCATTAACTACAAGGCTATGATAAAACCTCCCATGTCTAATGAAATAGTCAAAACTGTAGGGGGTTCAGGCCTCCCACTCAGAGAGCAGGTAACTATGTCTCTGCCTGTCTCCTTTTGTGAGGAGAAGTGTCAAAATCAATTTCTCTACTCTGACCACTGTTCTGTCAATCTGATGGGCAGGGACCTCCTGTGTGAACTTGGCATCAACATAACATGTGGCCGAACCGATTTAACTATTATTCACGAAGAAGAGGAGGAAGGGGGGGGAGCAATTGATGTTAATGTCTGAGTTTTGTAACTGGTATTATGCATGGGATGTTGATGAGGTGCCCAATATTGCTTGTGTTTTCTCAATGGCCGAAACCCATTGGGACCACGAGGGCAGTTTCATGTCTGAAGCAGGCTTACATTGCACCTCCCATTTTTCACCATTGACAATAGATTTCCATTATGAGAAACAATGGCTGTGTGCTACATACTGTAGCAGTGATTTCTGTGTTTTAGAGGTTAATCTAACCCCTGCACAGAAAGAGCTCTACCTGTTTGAGGATAGCGCACCACTTGTGTCCCTGGCAAAATCAGACAGAGTAAAATGGGTGGATACTGGAATTTGGATGAAATGCTTGGTTGATGCTACAGACTGGGAGATGCACCATGATGGGTCAACTTATTCACCCAGCACACTGACAAGTTGTTACCCACTCAGTTGGGGAACTCCAACTGAGAGGGGTGTGCAATAGTGTTGATCACGTTTCTTTTTCTACCAATATCATGTTGTTGAGTGAAGACTCACCCCTCCTGAGAGGGGTCCCTGAATGCCTATGGGCAAGGGACAAGTATGATTTTGGGAGAATAAAGGGAGCTGAGCCAATGGTAGTCACTCCTAAAGATACCAGGCGCCCATCTAGAGCACAGGAGCCACTCAGTAGGGAGGCAATAGTAGGTATTCCTCCTGTTCATGCATCCTTGTTAGCTAATGGTGCTTTAATTCCCTATCCAGAATCACCCTGTAACACATCTATCTTGCCTGTTAGAAAACATTCAGGTGATTAGAGATTGGTCCAGGACTTAAGGCCTGTGAACGATGCAGTTTTTGCCCGTGCCCCGGTGGTTCCTACACTGTTGGGGGGCGGTACCACCCACAGCAGAGTGGTTCTCTGTGATTTATTTGACGAATGCATTTTTCAGTATTCCAGTGGCACCAGAATCTCAGTTCTGGTTTGCTTTCACGTTTCTTGGAAAGCGATTTACTTGGACTGTGGCTCCAATGGGTTACGTGGAATCCCCCGCTATTTTGTCAGCGGCTTTAGAACAAAATCTGAAGGGTTTTATACCCCCTGAGAGCAGCACTGATTCACTATGTGGATGATTTGTTGTTGCGCTCCAGTTCAATGGAAACTTTTGAAACTGATATTCGGGCTCTGTTGATATTTCTCGCTGAGAATGGCCACAAAGTTTCAAAGAAGAAGTTAGTTGGTTTCACAGACAGTGAGGTATTTGGGTTATGACATCTCTCCCAGTGGCAGGCAGCTGGGTAAAGAAAGGATACAAGCTATTCTCTCTGTCCCATAGCCGGTTACTAAACGACACGATGTCATTGACTGGTATAGCAGGGTATTGTAGGGCGTGGTTACCTGACTATGCTGAGGTGGTGCAGTCACTTGCTGACCTTATTTATGGCCACAAAATGGCTATGATTGACAAAATTAAGTGGACACCAGAGGGACTGACTGCTCTGACCAGACAAACAACTCATGACTACTTCTCCCTGTTTGGGGCTCCCTGACCATTCTAAACCTTTTAACATCTTTGTTAGTGAGAAAAATGGTTTTATGTAATCTGTTTTAACACAGGAACATGGAGGAAAGCAGCACCCAGTTGGGTATTATTCCAAACAGCTGGACAGTGTGGCCAGAGGTCTGGTTTGTTGTTTGAGAGCTGTGGCTGCTGCTACTGAAGCTGTGTTGGCTTGTGCAGACATTGTTGCCACTGTACACGATCCTCATGCTGTACATGCTCTTATTTCACATGCAAAGACACCCCATCTAACACCAGCTCGACTGCTCCATTATCAGAATGTGCACTGTGTTAAATCCTGCTACTTTGTTGCCCACCGAGGATGGAGAGCCGCACAACTGTGCTGCCCTGGTGGAGCTTGTCTCTAAACCAAGGTCGGACTTAACTGATGTCCCTTTGCAAAATGCACATTTGGAATGGTTTGTAGATGGCTCTGCTCAGCGTTCTGAGAAAGGAGAACCATTGTTTGCCATTGCTCCCTTCTGAAATTGCTGTTTGTAAGTGCCTTGCTCATGCTAACTCTTCCAACCCTGTCTCCAAAGGTAATGAATGCTATGGCTAACAACATGGGAAGAGGGATTCCCATGCCACTGTCGGCTCATCCGACTCCAGAAGGACCATTTGAACACATAATAATGGATTTTATTGAACTCTCTCCTTGTCAAGGTTACAAATATTGTCTGGTGATAGTGGATGCCTTCTCCAAGTAGGTAGAGGCATTCCCATGTCGACATTCCACTGCTATGGCAGTAGCCAAGAATCTCCTTAGGGAGATCATCCCAAGGTCGGGGTTACCATCTAAATTAACCAGCAACAATGGCTTCCACTTTGTAAACCTGGTGATACAGAACTTGTCTGAGAGTCTGCAGATAGACCTCAGGACCCATTGTAGCTATAGGCCGCAATCCGGGGGTTTAGTTAAACGCGCTAATCAAACCCTAAAATCTAAGATGGTAAAGCTTATGGCAGAGACAGGGCTTTCTTGGGTCACTGTGATCCCCCTGGCTCTGATGTACATGCGAGGGCGGCCCCACAGAATCACTGGATTGGCTCCTCATGAGGTTCTGACAGGTAGACCAATGAGGATGATTAATTCTCCCTTCTCACAGAACAAGCTGACACTGATGGGCTGTGACGATGACATGGTAAGTTATTGTACTTCTCTAAACAATGTTCTGAAGGCTATTTTCCCCAGAGTGAAAGCGTCTCTACCCCAGCCACTGGTGGGGATCCTGCACAAACTGCAACCAGGTGACTGGGTGGTGGTGAAAGACCTGAGACAAAAGCATTGGAACCAGCAGAGGTGGACTGGACCATACCAGGTGATGCTGATTACCCCCACTGCTGTTCGCGTAGCTGAGAGGTCTACTTGGATCCATGCCAACCACTGCAGGAAGGTGCCATACTGCCCACCAGACCCTGAGGATGGAGGACCAGAGATGCCGGAAGTCATCGACTAGATGGCCATGGGAGGATCAGGCCCAGACTCGCATAAAGTTTATTGCTATGGTCTTGAGCCTTCTCATTACAGTTGCCATATGGACAGTGACTCAACGACAACTGGTCCTGGAAAGACCACATGGTACGGACTCGACTGATGACCGGCAGGCTCAGGACAGGAGTCCAGCAAACAATAGCCGCTCCCATATCGAAAGAAGAAGGTCGAGTACTCCACTGGATGAGCATCACAGTAGGAATCACAAGGGAAACACTTGGTGGTCACTGCTTAACTGTACAGTAAAGACTGAACTGATGTTAGGAAATACCTCCTGTTATGTATGTAGCTTGTTTCCACATTCAGCGATCTCCCCATTCTTACAGTATTCAGTAGAGGTCAGCATTAACCTCTTACAGCCACCGAGACGCCAGCGTCTCACCTAGCCAACAGGAAATGGAAATGCGTAGCGCCAAATGCTAATAGTACTCGCTACTCAAACTTTCATTAAAACACACATGCAGGGTACTGAATTAAAGCTACACTCGTTGTGAATCTAGCCAACATGTCAGATTTTTTAAATGCTTTTCGGCGAAAGCATGAGAAGCTATTATCTGATAGCATGCAACCCCCCGAAATACCTGAAGGGGACGTAAACAAAAGAATTAACGCAGAAATAAAATATAAAACATTCATTACCTTTGACAAGCTTCTTTGTTGGCACTCCTATATGTCCCATAAACATCACAATTGGGTCTTTTTTTCGATTAAATCCGTCCATGTATACCCAAAATGTCCATTTATATAGCCTGTCTGATCCAGGAAAAAAATGCTTTCCAAAACACGACGTCATTTTTTTTAATTAAAAAAGTTGCCTATAAACTTTGACAAAACACTTCAAACTACTTTTGTAACCCAACTTTAGGTATTTGTAAACGTTAATAATCGATCAAATTGATCACGGGCGATCTGTATTCAATAGCAGCTACTCTTGAAATCATGGTCCATTGTCTCTCTCCCATAAGCCTCCTCCTGTGTACTGGATGACAGGAAGTGCCTATTTCTCATTTCACCAAGGATTAAATCCAATTAAATTGCCAGTACTGGCGACATTGTGTGGAAGCTGTAGGAACTGTTAACGGGCCGCTATCTATTTTCTCTTGCCATAGACATTCAGAGACTGGCGGATGAATACCTTTTTTTTGTGACCAGGTTTTTCTTGGGATTTTGCCTGCCGTTCACGTTCTGTTATAGTCACAGACATGATTTAACCAGTTTTATAAACTTCAGAGTGTTTTCTATCCACACATACTAATCATATGCTATATTCCTGGCATGAGTAGCAGGACGTTGAAATGTTGCACGATTTTTAACAAAATGTTGAAAAAATTCAAGAGAGCTCTAAGTTAATGACACTCTGTGCACTAGAAGTGCTCTTGTCCAATGAGAACACAGGGGGTCAACCCTCACTAGGTAGAACACTCAGGGATAAATGCATTAATGGTAATTTGTCATCAACAAAAGATTTACGAGGGGGATTTGATTGTTCACATTGGTGCAGTAGAATCATCTTAGAACCTAGATCCCATGTACCAGAACCTATTCAAGTCCAACCCCGACGAACCCGGCGAACAATTTAATGAATCCTATCTGGGAATGTCAACATGTGTCAATTATAGGGTTTTCCCAATAGGATGTAGCTGGAAGAAGGGAACATGCAGCTCTGGATACCCCATTAGACTGAGGGTGGGACACACCATTATTGATGCGGAAACTGACGATCGTTCTCCTCATCAATTTGGCTCGGCAACATTTACTGATCATTATTGGATTTGTGGTGATAAAGCTGCTCTCCACCTACCTACAAATTGGACAGGCTGCTGTATTTTTGGTAAACTAAACATCTCCCTTGTGGTAATGCATAAAACTAATTCCTCTATTCCAAGCAGGTTAAGACTAATTAAGAGGGACATCTCGCAATCCAATAATGTCCCCAGTGACTCTCGACGTTCTGGTGTGGTTTAATCCTCTGGTATGGGGCATCAGAGAATGCACATGAGTTGGATAGGCTAGGATTTCATTTGGAATCCCTAGTAAATTTGACCACTGCAGGGTTTTCTATGATAAGACCAGAGTTACATGCCACTCAACTCATGGCAACACAAAATAGGGTGGCACTTGACATGTTGCTAGCACGTGAAGGAGGGGTGTGTCAAATTATAGGAGATCACTGTTGTACATTCATTCCTCAGGGAGATGACAATTTGACTATTGTAGTGGAACATTTGAAAGAGCTTAGTGGTGTTCTCAAAAGGGAACACCAGCCTGACATCAACTGGAATCCGTTAGGGTGGGTTCAGTCAGTGTTTGGTGATTGGGCTGCGACCATTTTCCACTGGTTAATCTATGGTCTAATATTACTGATTGCTCTGTTGCTAATGATCATTTGTGTGAAGAAATGGTTTAATAAAGTGGTTGATGTTATTCTTACTATGCCCTTGCTTGCAAATGAAGTAGGTGTAGAGGAAGAATCTGAGATTGATGGACGACAATCAGGAGAACACAGTGAAATATTCTCACTGGACAGTGTAGATAGAGAGGGTTCACAGTACATAAATGATTTCCCTGAACTATCCTCTATTCCTGACTATATCTCTGATTGTGGGGAACCCAATTCTAAGCATGAGGACTTAGAGGGATGACTGTCCTATAGGTTGTGATGAGGCCTGTGTTTAGACACTGGTTCTCCTGCAATTTAGGGAGTATTTATATGTTTTGTTATTTTTACTCAACAAATGTATTAATCTGTATGATTAAACAGGTGCAAGTCTATTGTGGTATAAAAGTTGTAAACTCAGTCTCTGAAGGGTGAATACTTACATATACATTGAAGGGATTTGATTCTTTATTATCTTTAAATTTCGATTATGTATTTTTAATTGTATTATATACTCTGCAACTACTGTTAGTAAGGTGCCATGTTACTATTCTGATTCTTCAGAAGGGACTGAGTCCCTTGAGAGTGGAATGTGGGGGTGAATCAGAATTAGTTGGGTAACATAGATAAGATGTTTTATTTTGGGAGATACTTGTCATTTAGAATGTATTTTTTTGGACTATAGTGTTGGCAGTTTGCAGTTATCCTTTCTCTGTCCTGGGTTCAGTTACTGGGGCCACACAGAGGGGAGAGGTCAGGCCTGTCTTCATTTGTGAATGTATCTTTTAAACCATGTGAAGGGATGATTGAGGGGGAACCAATTATCTCTTGGCTCCACAATGTATGTGTGCTAGTCACTCCCTACTTTTCTCATTGAGAAAATTAGTTTGTGGATGGGAGAGGAGGATGGCAGTGTCTGGAGCCATTGTATGTCCCCTCTGAGGTTGCCCTTATCTTTCCCTAGTATATGACCTAAGAGGCTCACTGTCTTCAGTGAGTTTGTCCAGGTTTGGGTGTATTTGAGATAGGAGTATCTATAATTGACAATTGATATTGGCCATTGGATGAGGTAAAGTTTTGGTACTATGTTGTACCAAGAACGAGATAAGAACTTAGTTTAGGAGACCAAACTGATAATTTATAGCTAATGCTGTCTGGCTATGGGATACTCCTCTCTCAAGTAACAATCTTTCTTTGTGAAGTTCCTATAATCTGTGGTTTGTCATGTTGACTAGGGGGGTGGATCTTTGCTATAAAAGATCTGTTGCCATTATGTTGACGACTCAACTTTTTATTAGAGATACTGAAATGTTAAGTCAAAATGCTATTGCAAAAGCTTAATTATTAAAAGGTGAAGATTAAGCATAACTCTGACTGGTGTGTGATTTGCTCTCATCATTTGGTAATACAGGAAATTTCCACGACAGAGGTCAGAGAGAGTCTCCTGGTAATCGTGCGTGTGTACAGTACTAACCCTTGTAGTTGGTGAGGTCAGAGAGAGTCTCCTGGTAGTCGTGTGTGTGTGTGTGTGTGTGTGTGTGCGTACAGTACTAACCCTTGTAGTTGGTGAGGTCAGAGAGAGTCTCCTGGTAGTCGTGTGTGTGTGTGTGTGTGTGTGTGTGTGTGTGTGTGTGTGTGTGTGTACAGTACTAACCCTTGTAGTTGGTGAGGTCAGAGAGAGTCTCCTGGTAGTCGTGTGTGTGTGTGTGTGTGTGTGTGCGTACAGTACTAACCCTTGTAGTTGGTGAGGTCAGAGAGAGTCTCCTGGTACGCGAGGATGATGGTCTGGTACTGAGTGACTATCTGTCGTCGTAGGTTCTCCCAGCATGGTGACAACTCCCCCAGCTCCTCCAGCTCACAAACCCTGAACACACACACTTCGGCAACTTAGGCATTAAATTATATTTTATTAATGCACACTCAATTAACAAATCCCTGGACACGGTCACAAATGTGCATGTCGGTGTGTGTATATGTCTCTGTGTGTGTGTGAATATGTGTAGTAGTGTACCTGACAGCGTCCTCCTCCAGCAGTAGTTTGACATACTGTCTGGGGATGTTGAGAGACAACACACTTTCAGCCATCTGTTCTAGCACCCGCAGGTGGTGACCGTCCGTGGTGGGGAAACGATACATTCTGGACATGGTGCCTCCAAACACTGAGAGACACGCACACGGAACATGCTCAACATCATCTAACACAATCTCTGAATCATTTCTTTTGCTCCACAGTCGAGTAATAAATGATAAAGCAGCTGTATATTTGAAGGTCACATTTTGTCTCGGTGATGATTTAAAGTGTAAGAGGAGCATGTGAAAAAGTATTTCCTTCCCAGAGAAAAATAAGCCATTCCACTGTATACAGATGTCTGTCTGTCCAGACACACACACACACACACACACATCTGAGAGTGGTGACTAAGAAAAGCAACAATCTCTCACTGAGCGTACGGGTAATGACATTACTCAGTGAAACCTGCTAACATCCAGCCATGAGGGACGGATCGGATGGATGTCCAATCAAATCATTTAGAGCCGCAGAAATCATTTTTAGAACAGAATCACATTAGGTGAAATGTTACGGAAGATGATACCTAACTGCATTCGTCTCAGGTGACACTTATGAATTATTGGCGCCTGCTTACAAAGAGTCTCAGTGGGGAGACAGGCTCTTCTAGTGGGCTTTGGTAGAGGTGGTGCCAGTGGGCTGAGATAATGGGACAGACCCAGCTGTCCCGCCTACCTGATGTCAGCAGGGTGTCTTTGCATAAAGATGCATATTTGGCTCTGACACCCATGGATTCTGTCAGGCTCTCATCCACCGGAAGCACGGTCTGAGGCACACAGGGATAGAAGAGTCACACATGCAGGATGCACACACACACACACACACACGACCCTGGCCCCGGTCTCACAGGTGTCTGACATTTGGTGTCAGCGTTAGGGATCCGGCGAGAGTCTCGGAAGCTCACCCTGCCGTTGATGGTGTCTGGTAACCTGGCAACAGGCAGAGTCCTCTGGTCCCTCTTCTCCTCTATCTGCCAGGCAATGATGGTGATGTTCCCCACGTGCTTGTTCTCTGCAGATCTGTTCATCAATAACACACACCAATAGGGCTGTCAACGGCATCCCACAGGAACACACAGTCTACAGTCAGCAACGATCAAACAGCAGAAAACTATGACAGACCCAAAACAATCTAGCTGAAAAATGTATAGGCTTCATATTTACATTACTATGGAGCCATACATTTAAGCATCCTCGTCTGTTATAAGACAATAATCATTTGGGTGCTTACATTTGTCCTATTTCACAAATGTACAAGAATATATTATACATGTGTGAATATCCCAACTCCTCCTGAGACCCCCTCACAGAGTGGGGTCACGGCCAGGGTCAGCCATTGATAACTAAAGAATGAAACAGGATTAGGGAGTGTTGGCAGCAAGCAGGACACACCCTGGAAAAATTAGGGTTAAGTGCCTTGCTCAAGGGCACACAGATTTTGTTTTACCTTGCCGGCTCAGGTTACTGGCACAGCGCTCCAACCACTAGGCTACCTGCCACCTTACCAAAGGCATGGCCTATTTTATTTTATTTAACCAGGCAAGTCAGTTAAGAACAAATTCTTATTTTACAATGACGGCCTACCCCGGCGACGCTGGGCCAATTGTTCGCCACCCTATGGGACTCCCAATCACGGCCTATTGTGATAGAACCTGGATTCGAACCAGGGTGTCTGTAGTTACACTCCTAGCACTGAGACGCAGTGCCTTAGATCACTGCGCCACTCGGGAGCAATATGAATATAATTATAATCATAATGACATACGAATCCTGTCTGAATCAATTCCACCTGTCGGTCTCTCATACCCCGGGGTCAGGTGTAACCTGTGTCTCTCCTACCTCAGGGTCAGGTGTAACCTGTGTCTCTCCTACCTCAGGGTCAGGTGTAACCTGTGTCTCTCCTACCTCAGGGTCAGGTGTAACCTGTGTCCCCCCCTACCCCGGGGTCAGGTGTAACCTGTGTCCCCCCCTACCCCGGGGTCAGGTGTAACCTGTGTCCCCCCCTACCCCGGGGTCAGGTGTAACCTGTGTCCCCCCCTACCCCGGGGTCAGGTGTAACCTGTGTCTCTCCTACCTCGGGGTCAGGTGTAACCTGTGTCCCCCCCTACCCCGGGGTCAGGTGTAACCTGTGCTCCCCCCTACCCCGGGGTCAGGTGTAACCTGTGCTCCCCCCTACCCCGGGGTCAGGTGTAACCTGTGCTCCCCCCTACCCCGGGGTCAGGTGTAACCTGTGTCCCCCCCTACCCCGGGGTCAGGTGTAACCTGTGTCCCCCCCTACCCCGGGGTCAGGTGTAACCTGTGTCCCCCCCTACCCCGGGGTCAGGTGTAACCTGTGTCCCCCCCTACCCCGGGGTCAGGTGTAACCTGTGTCCCCCCCTACCCCGGGGTCAGGTGTAACCTGTGTCCCCCCCTACCCCGGGGTCAGGTGTAACCTGTGTCCCCCCCTACCCCGGGGTCAGGTGTAACCTGTGTCCCCCCCTACCTCGGGGTCAGGTGTAACCTGTGTCTCTCCTACCTCAGGGTCAGGTGTAACCTGTGTCCCCCCCTACCCCGGGGTCAGGTGTAACCTGTGCTCCCCCCTACCCCGGGGTCAGGTGTAACCTGTGCTCCCCCCTACCCCGGGGTCAGGTGTAACCTGTGCCCCCCCTACCCCGGGGTCAGGTGTAACCTGTGTCCCCCCTACCCCGGGGTCAGGTGTAACCTGTGTCCCCCCCTACCCCGGGGTCAGGTGTAACCTGTGTCCCCCCCTACCTCAGGGTCAGGTGTAACCTGTGTCTCTCCTACCTCAGGGTCAGGTGTAACCTGTGTCTCTCCTACCTCAGGGTCAGGTGTAACCTGTGTCTCTCCTACCTCAGGGTCAGGTGTAACCTGTGTCTCTCCTACCTCAGGGTCAGGTGTAACCTGTGTCTCTCCTACCTCAGGGTCAGGTGTAACCTGTGTCTCTCCTACCTCAGGGTCAGGTGTAACCTGTGTCTCTCCTACCTCAGGGTCAGGTGTAACCTGTGTCTCTCCTACCTCAGGGTCAGGTGTAACCTGTGTCTCTCCTACCTCAAGGTCAGGTGTAACCTGTGTCTCTCCTACCTCAAGGTCAGGTGTAACCTGTGTCTCTCCTACCTCAGGGTCAGGTGTAACCTGTGTCTCTCCTACCTCAGGGTCAGGTGTAACCTGTGTCCCCACCTACCCCGGGGTCAGGTGTAACCTGTGTCCCCCCCTACCTCAGGGTCAGGTGTAACCTGTGTCCCCCCCTACCCCGGGGTCAGGTGTAACCTGTGTCCCCCCCTACCCCGGGGTCAGGTGTAACCTGTGTCCCCCCCTACCCCGGGGTCAGGTGTAACCTGTGTCCCCTCCTACCTCAGGGTCAGGTGTAACCTGTGTCTCTCCTACCTCAGGGTCAGGTGTAACCTGTGTCTCTCCTACCTCAGGGTCAGGTGTAACCTGTGTCTCTCCTACCTCAGGGTCAGGTGTAACCTGTGTCTCTAACCTGTGTCTCTCCTACCTCAGGGTCAGGTGTAACCTGTGTCTCTCCTACCTCAGGGTCAGGTGTAACCTGTGTCTCTCCTACCTCAGGGTCAGGTGTAACCTGTGTCTCTCCTACCTCAGGGTCAGGTGTAATCTGTGGTTCTTCTCCTGCAGCAACTCCTTCACAGGAAACAGAGCTGAGCCTAATAAATACATCTAGGTCAGGAGAAAGAGAAAGCGAGAGAAAGTGAGGGAGAGAGAAAGGATTCAGAGACAGACATCTAAGAAAACAACACTCCCAAGGTGGCTGGTGAGGGAAGGGAGGTGATGAGAGGAATGGGACTGACCTAGTAGTTAATTATCTGATGGGAGCAGGACATATTACTTGGTGTTTTAATGTCATCTTATCTAATATTCTACTCACCGTGCCCTGAGAGCGGTCCTTGACGTCGTACACAGACAGCTTGACCTGCGTCTGCTGGTTGATCAGAGAGTCCTGGAAGAAGGCTATGCTGCTCAGGAATATAGGGTTATTGGTGCCCTGTAGGGGGAAGCAATCAATCCATGAAGCTCTCATTGTTGCTTCATCTAAACTGTACACATACAGAAAGATATTAGTTAACAACATTCTAAAATCATGTTTTATTGTCACGTACACCAGATAGGTGCAGTAGATTGTGTTGTTTTACAGTGTTGTTTTACAGGGGGACGACGGCAGTAGGGGGCAGAGGGACGATGGCCCCAGGGGGCAGAGGGACGACGGCAGTAAGGGGCAGAGGGACGGCGGCAGTAAGGGGCAGAGGGACGGCGGCAGTAGGGGGCAGAGGGACGGCGGCAGTAAGGGGTAGAGGGACGGCGGCCGTAAGGGTCAGAGGGACGGCGGCAGTAGGGGGCAGAGGGACGACGGCAGTAGGGGGCAGAGGGACGACGGCAGTAGGATGATGGTCTGTCTCACCTCGATGATCTCAGTCTGGGTGTGTTTGGTCCAGAAGGCCTGGGGAGGGGTGGTGCAGCTCACTGCCACAAAGCTGCTGGGTTTCCGTTCCAGAGCTGGGGTCACCAACTCATTACAGGCTGGGGAGGAAGGGACACAGCACGTTGGAACGCATGGAACAAGAAATGAAAGACAAATTCCTTTAGAAGTTAATTTACTGTACTCACCCACACTGAACTCTAGAACAGGCTCATCTGGATCCTGGCTGTTCCCTACAAAACAGCAAAGTAGCATTAACTCATACAAGTCATTAACCACTAATTCAGTTGGCAGAAGTGAAAGGACAACAGTGATAAAAACATGTTGGTGTACCTTGATATACAGACTGGATCAACAGGATGTGTACAAGGCAGGAAGTAATTCCATTACCAATTGTTCATCACATGGTCTCTCATATGGTTTGTCTCCTTGATATAGTCTGTGTCCAACACACAACCCTTTCCCATTCTCACCTGCGAGTGCCAGGCCGATCATCTCAGAGGAGAGGTCAAAGGTGTTGGCCCGGTACACTGACCAGGGTCTCTGGTGGCGGGGGCTACGCTCTCTAGCCTCCGACATCCTGATCCTGCTGGCCTTCTCCAGGGGGGAGGAGAGGCACACACCCTTGGTGAGAACACACACCCTTGTACTGAGCCACTCCACGACCCCGCCTGGGCCTTCCTCTACAAGCTGAGAGAAGGAGGGAGAGATAGGGAGAAAGAGGGACAATGATAAACATAAGGGACCACACCGGTATCCATTCACATCTCCACTCTGACCATTGTTTCTCTCTCTCTTTTCCCTCTCTATACCTCCCCTTCATCTTCTCCGCTCACGTTTCGCTTTTGGTGCAGGAGCACTGCAGGCTGTGGAGGTGGCTGGACTCCCAGAGGAGAGGCTAGTCCACATACAAAGAGAGATGGACGGAAACATATATAGAGAGAGAGACAGGGATGGAGGGACATCGACAGAGAGAGCAGCACGTGTCTGTGAACATGCAGTTAGACATCATTACTCTGCTTCAACAGCATCCCCAGGGCACTGCATCTATCTCTCTGCTGCACAATCTGCTCTCAACCGCATCTGACAAATTAGATTATTTGCGTGTGTGTGTGTGTGCGCACGCGTCCGTCTGTCCCTCAGTGTGGGTCTATATGTGTACTCATGTTTATCTAGCAAGGCTTTTGTCCATAGAGTCCTAAATTCATAGATTTCAGAGTTTTGATACAGTGGATGCATGGTCTTTGTTTGGGCACAAAGTGTACAACATGAAGTAAACACAGACTGTCCTTCAGCCTGCCAGCAGACAGGAACAAGCTCTGAATACGACAATGTTATTCGTCCTGTTTACACAATGGTCTCCCGTTATTTCAAAACTGTTGCTTACAATTTCAAGGGGCACTTTATCACATTAATTCAGAGAGAAGCCACGATAGAGTAGGTGTCAAATCACACATATTTCAACCCTCGAGTCATCAGTTAATTGATAGAAAAGAGGAACTGAGAGTTATAAAACGTATTAAATAATGGCAGCATACAGTGCCTTCAGAAAGTATTCAGACCCCTCGACTTTTCCCACATTGTTATGCAACAGCCTTATTCTAAAATGTATACAATATTTTAGTCCCCTCATCAATCTACACACAATACCCCATAATGAAAAAGTGAAAAGGTTTTGATTTTTCTAAAATATATATATTTGGAAAAGGCACACACCTGTCTATATAAGGTCCCACAGTTGACTGTGCATGTCAGAGCAAAAACCAAGCCAAGAGGTTTAAGGAATTGTCCATAGAGCTCAGAGACAGGATTGTGTCGAGGCACAGATCTGGGGAAGGGTACCAACACATTTCTGTAACATTGAAGGTCCCAAAGAACCCAGTGGCCTCCATCATTCTTAAATGGAAGAAGTTTGGAACCGCCAAGACTCTTCCTAGAGCAGGCCGCCGGGCCAAACTGAGGAATCGGGGGAGAAGGGCCTTGTTCAGGGAGGTGACAAAGAACCCTATTTGTCACTCTTACAGAGCTCCACAGTTACTCTGTGGAGATGGGAGAACCTTCCAGAAGGACAACCATCTCTGCAGCACTCCTCCTAATCAGGTCTTTATGGTAGTGTGGCCAGACGGAAGACAATCCTCAGTAAAAAAGGAACATGACAGCCTGCTTGGAGTTTGCCAAAAGGCACCTAAAGGACTCTCAGACCATGAGAAACAAGATTCTCTGTTCTGATGAAATTGATTGAACTCTTTGGCCTGAAAGCCAAGCATCACGTATGGAGGAAACCTGGCACCATCCCTATAGAGCGCATTTCTGCTCTCACTCCTCATCACAAAACCATCCAATGTCCCTCCCACTCCTCATCCTCTCCCCAAACTCCCCCTCAGGTGACAAAGTTCATCCAGGGAAGGCCCTCAGCCATTTGCCAGTTAGCCCAGGAACCAGGCCTCTCCTCAAACAGGAACAATTAGCCCATTTACACTGAGGCTGGAGGCTGTGGGTAGTAGACCAGCCCTGGTCTACTTAACAGCTTCAATAGAGATCCACTCTATTTCTGTCACTGCTAACAGCTGGAGTATAGTAGCTAGCAACAGCCCACAGCACCAGGGCTAGAACACCTCAGAGAGACTAGGTCAGTCAAGGAGGAAAAGGTCAGAGCTTTCACATACGTCTATTGACAATACCCAGCTGAGTCAAGATGATCAACACTGCCTGGATGTGCCGTATAAACAAAACCACTTATTAAGGTTCCGTTGAACGCTTTGTTCCTCTGTGATACCAGAGGTCCACTTCTGTGTTAAATGACAAGTGTTGGGCTGATATGTAGGGCATCCTTTATGCAGAGAGCCTTTCAAGCGTTCATGTGGACTTTCCCAGAGATTCAGCTGTGGCGAGATAATACAAACAGCAGGATGTTTTTCTACGGATTCTGATGGAACCACTCCATCTACCCCCGACTGTCTCCATGGTAACAACAGTGCACTCTTCAAAGTATCACTCTGGGCCTTGCTCAATGAAACACATTAACCAGGTTTCCTGAAGAAAAAGGTTTACTTATTTAGTTGGACTGTAAGGACATAGACATGGCAGAAGGGTTAGTCATCAGTTTGACTGGAAGGCACATTACTGTGTGTTATGATGATGATGATGATGATGATGATGAGTAGGAGGAGAAGGATGAGGACTTCCTGCTAGCTTAATGATGTCTGCTCTGATCAAGTAGGTAAACTTCCCCTGCAGGTCAGTGTTTCTCCTAGGTTGCATTAAGGACATCCTGCTAGCTTAATGATGTCTGCTCTGATCAAGTAGGTAAACTTCCCCTGCAGGTCAGTGTTTCTCCTAGGTTGCATTAAGGACATCCTGCTAGCTTAATGATGTCTGCTCTGATCAAGTAGGTAAACTTCCCCTGCAGGTCAGTGTTTCTCCTAGGTTACATCAAAAGAAAGGAAGGGAACTAAATACCCAGACTGCATAGACCAAAATATTTGAATATTTGAAATATATGTTTAGGCAGGGGTGTGCAACAGAGCTAGGGAAGGGGGGTGGGGGTCCCGCCTATGCATTCATAGGGGAAACCTTGTCATAGAGCCACACATCAGAGTGCCGTCAGTTCTGCATCATTCCACAGAGGCTGGGCTGGGGGCTTTCCTGGCAGGAGTACAAGGTGCTGGAGGCCTGTCTTGTCTAATCAGGCAGAAATGCTGGAGGAGAGCCCATCGATAGCTAGCGGATGCTGCTGGTGGTGAAAAGCTCAGCAGATACAGGTCTGGTTAGCACACTCATCACAGATCCTCTTCTGCCCTGCCAGAGCGAGCACATGTGGCTCTGGTCAAATAAAGTGCACTATATAGGCAATAGGGTGCACTTCAGGGAATGAATCCAAATGTCTTGTATGTGCTCTCTGTACAATGGATCAACATAGATTGAATTCATGGTCAGGTTCTTTGGCTACTATCTACAACTGTTCTGTAATTGCCTGGTAAGAGCCAAATGGTAGCAGGCGGTGGTAGGCCTGATCACCGACGACAATGGTGCCAGGATCGTGGACTACAGGAAAGGGAGGGCCAAGCACACCCCCATCCACATCGACAGGGCTGTAATGGAGCGGGTTGAGAGTCAAGTTCCTCTGTGTCCACATCACCAAGGAAGTAACATGGTCCTCACACACTAACACAGTCAAGAAGGCACGACAAAACCTCTTCCCCCTCAGGAGGCTGAAAAGATTTGACATGGGCCCTCAGATCCTCAAAAGGTTCTACAGCTGCACCATTGAGAGCATCTTGACTGGCTGCATCACCGCTTATGGCAACTGGCTGGCATCTGACCGTAAGGTGCTACAGAGGGTAGTACACACGGCCCAGTACATCACTGGGGCCAAGCTTCCTGCCATCCAGGACCTCTATACCAGGCTGTGTAAGAGGAAGACCCTAAAAATTGTCAAAGGCTCCAGCCACCCTAGTCATAGACTGCTCCCTCTGCTACCGCACGACAAGTGGTACCGATGCACCAAGTTTGGAACCAACAGGACCCTAACAGCTTCTACCCCCAAGCCAGAAGACTACGAAATAGTTAACCAAATAGCTATCTGCACTGACCCCCCTGCACAAAATCTTTTGATGCATCATAAGCTTCTGCTACCGTTTATTATCTATACTGTTGCCTAGTCACTTTACCCCTACCTATACAGTGCCTTGCGAAAGTATTCGGCCCCCTTGAACTTTGCGACCTTTTGCCACATTTCAGGCTTCAAACATAAAGATATAAAACTGTATTTTTTTTGTGAAGAATCAACAACAAGTGGGACACAATCATGAAGTGGAACGACATTTATTGGATATTTCAAACTTTTTTAACAAATCAAAAACTGAAAAATTGGGCGTGCAAAATTATTCAGCCCCTTTACTTTCAGTGCAGCAAACTCTCTCCAGAAGTTCAGTGAGGATCTCTGAATGATCCAATGCTGACCTAAATGACTAAAGATGATAAATACAATCCACCTGTGTGTAATCAAGTCTCCGTATAAATGCACCTGCACAGTGATAGTCTCAGAGGTCCGTTAAAAGCGCAGAGAGCATCATGAAGAACAAGGAACACACCAGGCAGGTCCGAGATACTGTTGTGAAGAAGTTTAAAGCCGGATTTGGATACAAAAACATTTCCCAAGCTTTAAACATCCCAAGGAGAACTGTGCAAGCGATAATATTGAAATGGAAGGAGTATCAGACCACTGCAAATCTACCAAGACCTGACCATCCCTGTAAACTTTCAGCTCATACAAGGAGAAGACTGATCAGAGATGCAGCCAAGAGGCCCATGATCACTCTGGATGAACTGCAGAGATCTACAGCTGAGGTGGGAGACTCTGTCCATAGGACAACAATCAGTCATATATTGCACAAATCTGGCCTTTATGGAAGAGTGGCAAGAAGAAAGCCATTTCTTAAAGATATCCATAAAAAGTGTTGTTTAAAGTTTGCCACAAGCCACCTGGGAGACACACCAAACATGTGGAAGAAGGTGCTCTGGTCAGATGAAACCAAAATGGAACTTTTTGGCAACAATGCAAAACGTTATGTTTGGCGTAAAAGCAACACAGCTGAACACACCATCCCCACTGTCAAATATGGTGGTGGCAGCATCATGGTTTGGGCCTGCTTTTCTTCAGCAGGGACAGGGAAGATGGTTAAAATTGATGGGAAGATGGATGGAGCCAAATACAGGACCATTCTGGAAGAAAACCTGATGGAGTCTGCAAAAGACCTGAGACTGGGACGGAGATTTGTCTTCCAACAAGACAATGATCCAAAACATAAAGCATAATCTACAATGGAATGGTTCAAAAATAAACATATCCAGGTGTTAGAATGGCCAAGTCAAAATCCAGACCTGAATCCAATCGAGAATCTGTGGAAAGAACTGAAAACTGCTGTTCACAAATGCTCTCCATCCAACCTCACTGAGCTCGAGCTGTTTTGCAAGGAGGAATGGGAAAAAAATGTCAGTCTCTCGATGTGCAAAACTGATAGAGACATACCCCAAGCGACTTACAGCTGTAATCGCAGCAAAAGGTGGCGCTACAAAGTATTAACTTAAGGGGGCTGAATAATTTTGCACGCCCAATTTTTCAGTTTTTGATTTGTTAAAAAAGTTTGAAATATCCAATAAATGTCGTTCCACTTCATGATTGTGTCCCACTTGTTGTTGATTCTTCACAAAAAAATAAAGTTTTATATCTTTATGTTTGAAGCCTGAAATGTGGCAAAAGGTCGCAAAGTTCAAGGGGGCCGAATACTTTCGCAAGGCACTGTATGTACATATCTACCTAAATGACATCGTACCCCTGCACATGGACTCGGTACTGGTACCCTGTGTATATAGCCATGCTATTGTTAATCATTGTGTATTCCTTGTTTTACACATTTTTTTCTATAGTTTTTCTCTCTGCATTTATGGGAAGGGCCTGTAAGTAAGCATTGCACTGCTAGTCTACACCTGTTGTTTATGAAGCATGTGACAAATAACATTTGATTTATAGCGCCAGAGTGAGGAGAGCCTGATGATTAGTAACTCACATGAACTGGGACACATGTGCTTTTGGAGCTTCCACAGCTAGGTTAACAAACCTTTGCTGGGTTTCTGAAGTAGTTTCTCACATGCAGTAACAACTGGAGAATACCGCACAGACTGGGCTGGGACCAGACTTGGTTTAAAACAGTTTCTAGGTTTGCGAATACGGGTTTGATGAATTCTGTGTCTTTGTGTAACCCTGGGCACCTGGTACTGTAGGTTAACCAGATATGAGTAAACAGAGACATTGACACTTGTGAAATTGTCCTCACCAGAGAAGCTAAGGACTTACAATGCAACTTACAATATGTTTCTACCTGATTAAACTTAAAGGGGGGGGGGGGGGGGGGTGACACCAAAGGCGACAGCTAGTCTTACTGGTGGCCGATCTGACTGGCAGGGTTTTCACTTCTGCTGTTATGTTAAATCTAACGCTGCACGCAACAGACAAGCTCTCTATGAAGAAACCGGTTGAGTGAGTGAGCTCGTTTTGACTTTGAGGACCCTGTGAGGCGTCCACGGTACTGCCTGAAATCATATTTCTCCCTTCTCTCCCTGTTTACTTCCTCTCCTTCCCAGCAGACTACACTCCTGCTAATTCAACCGTTAATGAGTCTAATTCAGCCGTGTGACTCAGTGACTCCAACAGGATTACCAGCCAAGCGACAAGATCATTCTTTAATTTGTCTTGAATCTAAAAAGCTCAGCTTGCCTTGGTTGTGAAAGCCCCTCAAGGCTCCGAGTTTCTTCCCACTCTGTGCTGGTTTCAGGAACCTCCCTCCAGAACTCCCCTGAGTGGGATTGACACTATCACACGGAGGGGTCTTGTCCAACCACACCTGGAAATGAGGATGTGTTTGTATCAAGGGTTTCTCTGCTCTCAGTCTCAGACAGTCTCCAAGCCTGAGAAGGGCAGTGTGGAGGAGAGCTCAGTCCTGTTGCCCTTAAAAGGCAAAAAACTGTTTCTGTGTTGACTGACTGCCAAGGTTCTGACTGTCCAGGCCAGGCATCACACACACACACACACACACGACGACGAACTAAAAGCATACCGTCTCAGAGTTTCCTCAGATCTGGACTTCCCATCTCTGCCTTATCAAACACACCTATACAGAAGGCAGGATAACGGCTCTCCCTCCATGTCACTAGTTTCCATCTTACTGTGGTCCTCCTGCACTCCCAGCCCACATTAGTTATTTTTATAGCCCGGGCTTGTCTAAACAGACTTCAACTCTGCACCACACCAGTATCTGTGTCATAATGACTATGGAGAAGGTAAACACTGCTGGAGAGCAAACAGAGTACATTCATAAAATAAAATAAAATCTCTTTTGACACTAACAGTGCTTATTTTATCTGTCTAAATGAGGTGCTGTGAGTAAGCCCTGTATCAGGGTCAAATAGCACTGGATTCATCATCTGTCGAGTCTCTATCAAAATAATATCTCCAAAATCTTAGACTTCCCTGCCATTTTCATTTCCTGAATAAATATCCAGATAAATGTGTAGGTGCAGAAAGTCTTACATATTCTTCACCTTCATTTACATGATGTAGAGTAGTTAGAGCTGCCCTCCAGACTAGACTAGCTACCTAGTTCCTACAGTAGTTAGTGTTGATCTCCAGACTAGAGGTCGACCGATTAAATCAGAATGGCCGATTAAATTAGGGCCGATTTCAAGTTTTCATAACAAATCGGTAATCGGCATTTTTGGACGCCGATTATGACCGATTACATTGCACTCCATGAGGAGACTGCGTGGCAGGCTGACTACGCGAGTGCAGCAAGGAGCCAAGGTAAGTTGCTAGCTAGCATTAAACTTATCTTATAAAAAACAATCAATCTTAACATAATCACTAGTTAACTACACATGGTTGATGATATTACTAGGTTAACTAGCTTGTCCTGCATTGCATATAATTGATGCGGTGCCTGTTAATTTATCATCGAATCACAGCCTACTTCTCCAAACGGGTGATGATTTAACAAGTGCATTCGCGAAAAAAGCCTAACCATAAACATCAATGCCTTTCTTAAAATCAATACACAGGTATATTTTTAAACCTGCATATTTAATTAATATTGCTTGCTAACATGAATTTCTTTTAACTAGGAAAATTGTGTTACTTCTCTTGTGTTCTGTGCAAGCAGAGTCAGGGTATATGCAGCAGTTTGGGTTGCCTGGCTCGTCGCGAATTGTGTTAAGACCATTTCTTCCTAACAAAGCTCAGAATTAATTTGCCAGAATTGTACATAATTATGAAATAACATTGAAGGTTGTGCAATGTAACAGCAATATTTTGACTTAAGGATGCCACCCTTTAGATAAAATACGGAACGGTTCCATATTTCACTGAAAGAATCAACGTTCTGTTTTGGAAATGATAGTTTCCGGATTTGGCCATATTAATGACCTAAGGCTCGTATTTGTGTTTATTATAATTAAGCCTATGATTTGATATTCTATAGAGCAGTCTGACTGAGCGGTGGTAGGCACCAGCAGGCTCGTAAGCATTCATTCAAACAGCACTTTCCTGCATTTGCCAGCAGCTCTTCGCTGTGCTTCAAGCATTGCGCTGTTTATGATTTCAAGTCTATCAACTCCTGAGATTAGGCTGGCAATACTATAGTGCCTATAAGAACATCCAATAGTCAAAGGTATATGAAATACAAATGGTATAGAGAGAAATAGTCCTATAATTCCTACAACTTCTTACCTGGGAGTATTGAAGACTCATGTTAAAAGGAACCACCAGCTTTCATATGTTCTCATGTTCTGAGCAAGGAACTTAAAACATTAGCTTTTTATTACATGGCACATATTGCACTTTTACGTTCTTCTCCAACACTTTGTTTTTGCCTTATTTAAACCAAATTGTACATGTTTCATTATTTGAGACTACATTTATTTTATTTATGTATTATATCAAGTTAAAATAAGTGTTCATTCAGTATTGTTGTAATTGTCATTATTACAAATATATATATAAAAATAGGCCGATTAAACCGGTATCGGCGTTGAAAAATCATAGTCGGTCGACCTCTACTCCAGACTAGACAGGCTGCCTAGTTCCTACAGTAGAGAGCAGCCCTCCAGACATGCTGCCTAGTTCCTACAGTAGTGAGAGCAGCCCTCCAGACATGCTGCCTAGTTCCTACAGTAGTGAGAGCAGCCCTCCAGACAAGCTGCCTAGTTCCTACAGTAGTGAGAGCAGCCCTCCAGACAAGCTGCCTAGTTCCTACAGTAGTGAGAGCAGCCCTCCAGACAAGCTGCCTAGTTCCTACAGTAGTGAGAGCAGCCCTCCAGACAAGCTGCCTAGTTCCTACAGTAGTGAGAGCAGCCCTCCAGACTAGCTGCCTAGTTCCTACAGTAGTGAGAGCAGCCCTCCAGACAAGCTGCCTAGTTCCTACAGTAGTGAGAGCAGCCCTCCAGACAAGCTGCCTAGTTCCTACAGTAGTGAGAGCAGCCCTCCAGACAAGCTGCCTAGTTCCTACAGTAGTGAGAGCAGCCCTCCAGACTAGCTGCCTAGTTCCTACAGTAGTGAGAGCAGCCCTCCAGACAAGCTGCCTAGTTTCTACAGTAGTGAGAGCAGCCCTCCAAACAAGCTGCCTAGTTCCTACAGTAGTGAGAGCAGCCCTCCAGACAAGCTGCCTAGTTTCTACAGTAGTGAGAGCAGCCCTCCAGACAAGCTGCCTAGTTTCTACAGTAGGCTCTGTCTGCCTTACTTACAAATCAAGGCCTTGTTCATGTCAGGGAGAGGGAGGGACTGACGTGAGGGGACTGTTCAACAGCTCAGGGTGTACCTGACCCTCCCCCTTCCATCTCTCTCGCTCTAGTCACCAGCCTTCTCTCAGGGTCATGTTAGAATGCCACATCCCAACAGCATCCTCATATACACCATAACAAAGTGCCTGAGACGTGTGCAGGTGTACTTACTGTCAGTGGGGAAGTCAGAGAGTGGCAGGTAGCCTTGTGGTTAAGAGCGTTGGGCCAGTAACTGAAAGGTTGCGAATTCAAGTCCCTGAGCCAGGCAAAGTGGAAAAATGTACTGTTCTGCCCTCAAACAAGGCAGTTAAACAACAACTGCTCCCCGGGCAACTCGATTAAGTCAGAGGTGGGATTAAATGCAAAATTAACATTTGGGTTGAATGCATTCAGTTGTGCAACTTCCCAGAGGGAGGGGAAGCCAACTGATCCAGTCAGAGAGGAGCAACAGACTGGATCTGACCAGAGGAGGAGACAACATGTCAGAAAAACTAAAAAGGATATTTCAGTATTTGCTCCACTTCCCCTAGCTGTATATAGCAGAGTATACAGCAGTGAGGCGTGCAACAACACATGATGGCAACCAGAAGAGGAGACATTCACAATTTAACCTTCACGTCTGATATTCTATCTCTGCCATGGCCTGGCCCCAAACACCACTCTTCAAAGTGATAACTCGCTTTTTGAAGGTGTGTGTGTGTGCCTGCCAGTGTGCACGTATATATGTGTGTGTGTGTTAGTTTGAAGATCTACTGAGGCATTGCAGTGTGTGCTACCATCTATTTCAGAAGCAGTCCTGCATATACTCAATCCAGATGGTCCCTGTATCATCAGTCAGAGACACTGATCAATGGACTGGAGCCACAGGACCACCCTCTCCGCACACACATGTTTTTTTGTCACACACATTTTTTTGTGTGTTAGGGCTGTCCCCAAAAAACAAAAAAAATCTTGGTCGACTGAAAGTCGTCTGTTCTTTCAACCAATTGAATAACATCTTCATATCTCAAAATCATTGTCATGTGGTTAATCAAAATTCTATGCAAATCTAAATGAAAAGCCTAAAAATGGTCTACTGCTTGAGCTCCTGTTCCTCTTATAGAATATTATCTAAAAAGTATTGTGGAGCTCCTGCACCTAAATATGAACAGTACCAGAACCCAAAATGAGTTACTGAACATATTTCAGTCCAAGTCATGCACTGAATAGAAGTAATCAGGTCTATTTCATGACGTTCCCACTGGATCAGAGCATGACATTTTTCCCTTTCACGCTGAGCGGTTACCAAAAGGGAGAGAGATGGAAAGTATTATTCAATTACATTGAGGAACGATTGTAATTCTCAATGAATGTAAAAACAGACTTTGTTTGCTTTCTGTTTGAGGTGAAGTAAACATTACTTTGAGAAGCTCCACAGCTCATTAGTGGTGGTGCGTTAAGCCAATCAGAAATACAAATCAGATCCCCAAATGGGCACATTTATATGCCTACATTTGGGTGCAGGCCAGGTAGCCTATAGGCCTACTTCTATGCGTATGTGTCCTTACTCATCATTGACAGGAGCACTCCAAACAACAGACAATGACTAAATTGACAAAACTCTTAAAGTGTAGCATAAGTTGTGCACTCTGCAAACAATGTGTCCACTCCGACAATGATAACGGGAAGACTGGCATAATATTGAATGCATTAACATAAATTACCATAAACAAAGTAACAACATTGTAGATTAGAAATGATAGAAATGAACAGTAAATGTCCTACTGGTGATATATGTAATGGGGAATTGATATACACTAACAAAACGCAAACAATTCACACAATGAAGTCATGAAACAAGGAATGTGCATAAATTGGCAGGAGAGAGCACATTCTGGAGAGAGAAGTGCATTGTGCATCCGGGCACATGGTCAATCCACCGTCTGCATTGGCCATGCAGCATTTACGGTGATACGGCCTCAGCAGAAGTCAGGGCATTCATACTTCTTCCACGTCGGGGAGCAGTGCAGAGCTATTGTCAAGGAAGTGAGTTTGTTTTCTACAGGATGTACCGCCCCCACCTACCGTCACCCAATCATGTCAATGCGGAGCTATACAGAGCAGCCCCCGCATTGTTAAAACATTTGGGAGGTGCATGGCGATGCGGTACGGAGCTCGATTAGGCCTGCTCGACTAAAACAATCTTGTTTGACCAACAGCCTAACGACCCAACAATCAACTAATTGGGGTTAACCCTAGTGTGTGTGTGTATATGCATGTGTGAGTGTGTATGTCAGTTAAAACATATAGGGAGATGGAAGATGCTAATTTTCACAGTCCATGTGACTCATTCTATACGTGTAACTAATAGTGCATCAAGCCTAAAACACAGGAGTAACATTTCGAAATAACTGCTTGTCATCCTCCATCATATACTGTGCACTCTGCTAGACAGACGCCATTACTTTGGTATGGACAACGCCCTGAAAGCAGCTACTGTTCTTTGACAAATCAATCTAGTGTATGTGATGATATAGGCCTACAATATGCAGTAGCATCATTAGTATACCTGTGAGAGTCAGCACTGTCTGCAAGCATGTGGAGCCATGACCAGCTAGCAGGCTGATTGGTTAACTATCCCGATGACATACCAAGTGAGGAGAGCAACACATGTCCTCTGGTCTGATGAAACAAAAATAGAACTGTTTGGCCATAATGACCATCGTTATGTTCATAGGAAAAAAGGGGAGGCTTGCAAGCCAAAGAACACCATCCCAACCGTGAAGCACGGGGGTGGCAGCATCATGTTGTGGGGGTGCTTTGCTGCAGGATGGACTGGTGCACTTCAAAATATATGGCATCATTAAGGAAAATGGTGTGGATATATTGAAGCAACATCTGAAGACGTCAGTCAGGAAGTTAAAGCTTGGTCGCAAATGGGTCTTCCAAATGGACAATGACCCCAAGCACACTTCCAAAGTTGTGGAAAAATGGCTTAACTTCTTCAATATAGGGGGCGCTCTTTTAATTTTTGGATGAAAAACGTTCCTGTTTTAAACAAGTAATTTTGTCACGAAAAGATGCTCGACTATGCATATAATTGACAGCTTTGGAAAGAAAACACTGAAGTTTCCAAAACTGCAAAGATATTGTCTGCGAGTGCCACAGAACTGATGTTACAGAAAAAACCCAGATAAAAATACAATCAGGAAGTGCCGCCTTTTTTGAAACCGCCTCATGGCAATGACTCCTTATATGGCTGTGGAGGAGCTAGGAGTCAGCTTACCTTTTCCACGTTTTACCCAAGGTGTCTACAGCATTGTGACGTATTTGTAGGCATATCATTGGAAGATTGACCATAAGAGACTACATTTACCAGGTGGTCGCGCAATTATGGCGTCATCTCCAGCTGCAGTATTTTTCCGTTTGACTGATGAAAAACCGACTGCCAGGAATGTTATTTCATCGAATAGAATTGTGAAAAACACCTTGAGCATTGATTCTAAACAACGGTTGCCATGTTTCTGTCGATATTATGGAGCTAATTTGGAAAAAAGTTTGGCGTTGTAAGTGACTGCATTTTCGTTTTTTTTCCTAGCCAAACGTGATGAACAAAACGGAGCTATTTCTCTTACACAAATAATCTTTTTGGAAAAAAATTAACATTTGCTATCTAACTGAGAGTCTCGTCATTGAAAACATCCGAAGTTCTTCAAAGGTAAATTATTTTATTTGAATACTTTTCTTGTTTTTGTGAAAATGTTGCCTGCTGAATGCTAGGCTTAATGCTATGCTAGGCTATCAATACTCTTACACAAATGCTTGTGTAGCTTTGGTTAAAGCATATTTTGAAAATCTGAGATGACAGTGTTGTTAACAAAAGGCTAAGCTTGTGTTTCAATACATTTATTTCATTTGCGATTTTCATGAATAGGAAACGTTGCGTTATGGTAATGAGCTTGAGGCTATGATTACGCTCCCGGATACGGGATTGCTCGATGCTAGAGGTTAAGGACATCAAAGTAAAGGTATTGGAGTGGCTATCACAAAGCCCTGACCTCAATCCTATAGAACAATTGTGGGCAGAACTGAGCAAGGAGGCCTACAAACCTGACTCAGTTACACAAGCTCGGACAGGAGGGATGGGCCAAAATGCACCTT
The DNA here is from genome assembly GCF_057628025.1 of Oncorhynchus mykiss. Lineage (NCBI taxonomy): Eukaryota > Metazoa > Chordata > Actinopteri > Salmoniformes > Salmonidae > Oncorhynchus > Oncorhynchus mykiss. The sequence goes on from NC_143028.1 coordinate 8,899,335, forward strand.
ATTGTGGGAAGCTTGTGGAAGGCTACCCGAAACAATTTAAAAAGGTAATGCTACCAAATACTAAAAACTTCTGACCCACTGCGAATGTGACGAAAAAAATTAAAGCTGAATTAAATCATTCTACTATTATTCTAACATTTCACATTTTTTTAATTAATTGGTGATCCCAACTGACCTAAGACAGGGAATTTTTACTAGGATTAAATGTCAGGAATTGTGAAAAACAAAGTTTAAATGTATTTGGCTAAGGTGTATGTAAACTTCGACTTCAACTGTATGTGAGAATGCTGTTCATTGACTAAAGCTCAGCATTCAACACCATAGTGCCCACAAAGCTCATCACTAAGCTACGGACCCTGTGACTAAACACCTCCCTCTGCAACTGGATCCTGGACTTCCTGACGGTACATCCCAGGTGGTAAGGGTAGGCAACAACACATCTGGCACGCTGATCCTCAACACTGGGGCCCCTCAGGGGTGCGTGCTTAGCCCCCTTCCTGTACACTCACGACTGCGTGGCCAAGCACGACTCCTACACCACCATTAAGTTTGCTGACGACAACAGTGGTAGGCCTGATCATCGACAACGATGAGACAGCCTATAGGGAGGTCGGAGACCTGGCAGTGTGGTGCCAGAACAACAACCTCTCCCTCAATGTGAGCTAGACAAAGGAGCTGATCGTGGACTACAGGAAAAGGAGGACCAAACAGGCCGCATTATCAACAGGGCTGAAGTGGAGCGGGTCGAGAGTTTCAAGTTCCTTGGTGTCCACATCACCAAGGAACTATTATGGTCCAAACACACCAAGACAGTTGTGAAGAGGCCACGACAACACCTTTTCCCCCTCAGGAGACTGAAAATATTTGGCATGGGTCTCGATATCCTCAAAAAGTTATACAGCTGCACCATCGAGAGCATCCCGACCAGTTGCATCACCGCCTAGCATGGAAACTGCTCGGCATCTGATCATTCGTATGGCGCTACTAAGGGTAGTGCGTACAGCCCAGTAAAAAAAACATTTCATCCATTTTAGAATAAGGCTGTAACGTAACAAAATGGCAAGAAAAAGTATGTGAACTCTTTGGAATTACCTGGATTTCTGCATAAATTGGTCATAACATTTGATCTGTTCTTCATCTAAATCACAACAATAGACAAAGTCTGCTTAATCTAATAACACAATTATACATTTTTATGTCTTTATTGAACACATCGTGTTAACATTCACAGTGCAGGGTGGGAAAAGTATGTGAACCCTTGGATTTAATAACTGGCTGATCCTACTTTAGCAGCAATAACCTCAATCCTGTTGCGGATCAGACCTGCACAACGGTAGGGAGGAATTTTGGACCATTCCCCTTTACAAAACTGTTTCAGTTCAGCAATATTCTTGGGGATGTCTGGTGTGAACCACTCAAGGTCATGCCACAGCATCTCAATTGGGTTGAGGTCAGGACTCTGACTAGGCCTCTCCAGAAGGCGTATTTTCTTCTGTTCAAGCCGCTCTGTTGTTGATTTACTTCGTTGTTCTCCTGCATCTCCCAACTTCTGTTGAGCTTCAACTGGCAGACAGCCTTACATTCTCCTGCAAAATGGGAATCAATTTTTCCGTCAATGATAGCAAGTTGTCCAGGCCCTGAGGCAGAAAAGCAGCCCAAACCATAATGCTCCCTCCACCATGCTTTACAGTTGGGGTGAGGTTTTGATGTTGGTGTGCTGTGCCTTTCTTTCTACACACATGGTGATGCATGTTCCTTCCAAACAACTCAACTTTAGTTAAATCTATCCACAGAATAGCTGTGAAACATCCAGGTGCTCTTTTGCGAACTTCAGACATGCAGCTATGTTTTTTTGGACAGCCGCGGCTTCTGCCGTGGTGTCCTCCCATGAACACCATTCTTGTTTAGTGTTTTACCTATTGTAGACTCGTCAGAGATGTTAGCATGTTCAAGAGATTTCTGTAAGTTTTTAGCTGACACTCTAGCATTCTTCTTAACCTCATTGAGCATTCTGTGCTGTGCTCTTGCAGTCATCTTTGCAGTACGGCCACTCCTAGGGAGAGTAGCAACAGTGCTGAACTTTCTCCATTTATAGACAATTTGTCTTACCGTGGACTGATGAACATCAAGGCTTTTAGAGATACTTTTGTAACCCTTTCCAGCTTTATGCAAGTCAACAATTCTTAATCTTAGGTTGTCTGAGATCATTTGTTCGAGGCATGGTTAACATCAGGCAATGCTTCATGTGAGTAGCAAACTCACATTTTGTGAGTTTTTTATTATATTGCAGGGCAGCTCTAACTAGAGGTCGACCGATTATGATTTTTCAACGCCGATACCGATTATTGGAGGGCCCCAAAAAAAGCTGATACCAATTAAATCGGCCGATTTAAAAAATGTATTTGTTATAATGACAATTACAACACTGAATGAACACTTATTTTAACTTAATATCAATAAAATCAATTTAGCCTCAAAATGAAACATTGTTCAATTTGGTTTAAATAATGCTAAAACAAAGTGTTGGAGAAGAAAGTAAAAGTGCAATTTGTGCCATGTAAAAAAGCTAACATTTAAGTTCCTTGCTCAGAACATGCAAACATATGAAAGCTGGTGGCTCCTTTTAACAGGGGTCTTCAATATTCCCAGGTAAGAAGTTTTAGGTTGTAGTTATTATAGGACAATTTCTCTCTATACGATTTGTATTTCATATATCTTTGACTATTGGATGTTCTTATAGGGACTTTAGTATTGCCAGTGTAACAGTATAGCTTCCGTCCCTCTCCTCACCCCTACCTGGGCTCGAACCAGGAACACATTGACAACAGCCACCCTCGAAGCAGCGTTACCCATCGCTCCACAAAAGCCGCGGCACTTGCAGAGCAAGGGGAACAACCACTCCAAGTCTCAGAGCGAGTGACGTTTGAAACGCTATTAGCGCGCATCTCGCTAACTCGAAAGTGCTGTTTGAATGAATGCTTACGAGCCTGCTGTTGCCTACCATCACTCAGTCAGACTGCTCTATCAAATCATAGACTTAATTATAACATAATATCACACAGAAATACAAGCCTTAGGTCATTAATATGGTCGAATCCAGAAACTATCATCTCAAAAACAAGACGTTCATTCTTTCAGTGAAATACGGAACCGTTTCGTATTTTATCTAACGGATGGCATCCTTAAGTCAAGCCACTGTTTTGGGTCCCCTGGCTACCACACTGTTCACAGCGTGAAGCAAACCTGTGCACATTCGAAGATACAGTGTGTGACTGTGTGATAGCGAAGTGTTACATCTCACTCATCTCAATATCTCCGGTTCTGCTTCTGGCAACGTCATTTCGCTGAGTCTACTTTAAGGAAGAAACACATCCTCGATATAACTGACAGTTTAAAAATGTATTCAGATCACTGATCATTAGTCACATTATTGAATGTTGGCATTGACCAGTGTTCTTCAAGCCTGGTCGTGGGGACCCCGTGAGTGTAGGCATTTGTTACTGTTCAGCGCTAACCCATCCGAATCAACCCAATGTTGGCGTAGCCGAGAAGCTAGGCCCATAATCTCACCAGTGGGAGTTAGACAAACACTGAACACTACAACGAAGACTAGATAAGCAGCAAGGAGCCGATTTCCTATTTAATCAATAGATAAACCCACACTATGATAAATGCATGTTTCTGCCATTAGATTCCTCCTTCATAGGCAGTCTGAAGAGGACTCACTCATTACAGCCGACGAGGGCGGCTTAGAACAGCATGCACAGGACTCTGGGTATTATTTATTCCCTGTCAACGGCCCATCTGAACGCATCACCCCAGCCAAAACCACCATAGGGGGTTAGAGTAGTGCCTAATTCTACAGACAGAGCATAAGGAGGGATGCTCCACAAAAATCCCTACCTTAATCCAGTGAATGCTACAGGCAGCCTGTAGATAGTAGCATTAGCATAGCAGCTAGTAAATGTAAAAGCAGCATGGTGGCGAGTGACACAGCACAGTGCAGGCATGTAGAAGGGCTAATCCATATCCAGCTGTATGCTACAGCTGTACAGACAGACTAGTACATCTCTGCTCCAAACAGCTGAGCTTGGTTCCTCATCTATAGGGTAAGATGACAGTCTGCGTGGCGAGTGAAGGGCCCGGCTGTGGATGCGGTCTCCTCACAGCAGAGCAGCATGTAAACAAACACACGCAGCAGCGTCGTCATCACTGCTTACACTCTCCCCCATTTCTCTCCCTCCCTTCCTTGCTTGCTCTCCTAATGTCTGCCTGCCTCCTTCGCCCTCCCTCTCCCCATCTGTCCCTCTCCATTTCTCTCCCTCCTGATTCCTGCAGTAGCTAAGAGAAGCAGACTGATAAGGTCCTGTCTTCTCTCTGGCTGACACTGTTCTCCAGCAGAAATACACAGAGACAGGGAGAGGGACAGGAAGGGACAGATGGGACTGTGGATGCTTCGTGACAAACTGGGGTGACAGGAACCAGACGGGCTTTGTCCAGACGAGGAAGGGAATGAAGCCGAGAGGTGTCACTGTTCCCATCCTAAACCCTGCTCCAGAACCTCCTCAGTGACCAATAAATAATCAACTGTGGTGGCTGGAGAACATTTCCCTGCACTGTGTCACGTTGGCAGTCACGCTCTCCCTCTCTCCAGGGGTCCCATCCTTAGTATTGTTTAGTGTAGTGCCAGACCGACTGACCAACGACAGGTATCACTTTTCTGCACATGTGGATTTATGGTCTCCATTTAGCATGCCATCATCAATAATTCAGTCTGTTGCATAAGAGGGTTGTGGGGACCCCGTGAGTGTATGCATTTGTTACTGTTCAGCGCTAACCCATCCGAATCAACCCAACCAAACGGCACCCTATTCCCATAAAGTGTACTACTTTTGACCAGAGCATTATGGGCACTGGTCAAAAGTAGTGCACATCTTAGGGTACAGGGTGTCATTTGAGACACAGCCAGAGACAGTGGACTCGGGATAGCACCCGCCACTACTTGACTACAGACCCGTCAGCGCAGAGCCCCAAAACAACAACTTTGGTTCAGGTCTAATGGATTTCAGTGTAAAACAGCAAAGACAGGCAAGGCAATGCAGCAGGGCAGAGTAGCTATTGATGTCTGAGGCACCGGCTACCCACCAAGTAGAAGAATTTACAATGTCGCTCATAAGTAAATTAAATAATACAGAAAGGAGAGTTTTACTATCAGACTTTTATGACAAAGGCTCCGGAGAAAAGAAAATACATGATTATTATAGTAGAGTAATTAGTAAGATAGCAACCATAGAAACGGTGTGTCAATGTGTGTGTGTGTGTGTCTGTGTTGCAGAAGAGTGTATGATGATATGAGAGGAGTTGAGTATAGTGTGTCGCAGGGGCATTGTAGGATGACATAACATGCATGAGCCTGATTGAGTGTGTGTTTATGTGGGAAGCTATTATTGGCTTATAAGAGCAACAGAGTAGGCAGAGCATTCAACTGGCTGTGTGTGTGTCAGATTCACTGTGTTTAATACTGATATGAATCTTAAGTGTGTCTTCTCTGGGCTTGTTTACAGAGTGAGTGTTGTTTGTTGAGACAGAGTGAGAGTGAGAGAGAAGGATGAATAAACAGGCTCCTGGTTGCCCTCTGAGCCAAGTGGGAGAAAAATCCCATCGCTGAGTCACAGCACTCCCCCCTACATACAGTACATACACAGTGGCCTCAGAGTCTGTATGCGAGCGCGAGAGGTAGCTAGCTACTATATTGAATCGCAAAACTACAGTGCCCAACTTAGTACAATGTAGTACTGTAGTTGTTTACAAATCACTGTAGAATCTTGTGAGCAACAGCCTACTGGGAGTAGTCTAAGAAACGGTTCCTGGTCATTCCAGATGCCTGGTCGTAACTCGTAAGCTTCCTCTCAATCAATAAGCATGTCCCCTCCCCTTGACCTTGATAGCTCCTACCAGGAAACCACTGACTGAGTCTGCCTTTACGACCTCACTCCACTCTAGTGATTTGTAGTAGTCGTCAATTCAGATAACCACTCAAGCCATGGACTTTCCCAACCCTCTAATGACTGTCCATCTCATGACTGGTGTCTTTTTTTTAATGCTTTAGAGCTCTTTGAGAATCGTTATGGAATAAATAGCGCTACAAAAGTTGAATGAATTATTAGCAAATCATGCTAATGTGATTATGTACGGAAACTAGCACACAGCAAAGGCAGCTAAGAGCCGTCACCTCTGGCCATGCACTGAAGTATGTCTCTCAAACTGATGTCATTTTTCACTTGGTCATGTTCTTGTTCATCAGTTGTTCTTATCATATCGCCACTAACACATTATCTCCACTTTGGTCCATGTGAGACAGAGCTAATCCAGCAGTACAAAGGCTGTGTCCAAAACAACACCCTATTCCCTAATTTTATTTATATTTTTTTATTTTACCTTTATTTAACTAGGCAAGTCAGTTAAGAACAAATTCTTATTTTCAATGACGGCCTAGGAAGCTGTGTGATAGGAGCCTGTGTAGATAGGCCTGTTGCTGACTCCCATTGAGACCAAGGTCTCTTTTACAAGGGAGCCATGCATATACACAATTTACACTGGACGCTCACTGTCCACTTCAGCCTGTGTCACAGCGGGATGATTTACAATACAATAACAGTGACTGTGTTGATACTGATAACACACATTTATAAAATAAATTCAATAGCAATCTTACCAGAAAACAGAGTTAGTAGAAAACAGAGTTAGTAGAAAACAGAGTTAGTAGAAAACAGAGTTCCAGTTAATGCTGTGGTAAAAGAGAGTGTTCAACAATGCACCCATCTGGTCTGTATAGCTGACACATGGCACCGTTTGTTTTCATTTTAGCCATGTGGAACTAACCGAAGCCCGTAGGAAAGGGCTGTCAACCGCACCACCTCTCTGCCAACAGGCTTATATAACCCACCACTTCCACTTTCAGTAACTAGAAGCCCCTTAACTCCACCATTCAAGATCAGCCAACACAAAACACAATGATTGGCAATGCCAAGAACCCGTCATGATGATAATGAATGTTAGCTGAGAGAATTTCATGGTAATAGATGATTCAATAAAATACTAGAATATGGTTGATCATGGACCAAGCGTGTTCAAGTGGACGAACAAAGAGGCAGGTAGTCAGTGGGCTACGGATATAATTTCACAACCAGACTGCAGATAGTCATAAAATACCAGGAAATAATACATAGGATGCCTAGGAACGAATACATAGGATGCCTAGGGAAGAATACAATGTCCATCGACATTAAAATACCCGTATGTCTTGGTCATTGGAGGGAGAGTGCGCATCTGCTCGCTCCTCTCTTCCATATGAGAACATTGCGTGGAAATAAGACGACTGGCCTAAGTTGCAGGTGGTGTTCATACCTAAACGTATCATAGGCAATAACTAGCTGTAGACCGCAATAAATAAAAAGCATACGGGGGATAACTGACTATACAGAGAAGAATACAACTTTGAAGTTGAAGCTTTTTTTGCAAGGCGGTGTAAACAATTAATAAGCAAATTAGCTATTATGCTAACCTTCTCATGGCGACTTTTCCTGCCTCTCCAACTAACCAGATAACTGCATTTCAAGATGAAGACACAAACCTTTCTACGACGTTTGATGACACTTCATTTGGTGGGAAAGAGACAGCCGTTGGTGTTGACGCTCGCTTGTTTCATTTGTTTCCAGCCTGTCAGCACTCCGCAGTGTGATCTCGCCTCTCCGCTACATTCTGTCATGTGACATTGCAACTTCATCAAAGGAACCTCCCCTTACTTGAGTCTGAGGCACATTCAGAAGGACACAACTTTATTGAAGACAAATCTATTTTCAGTAAATCATGATAGGCTACGTCTTTGTACAGTGTCCTGGGAAAAAAAATCGATATCGATTTTGGCTAGACCAATAAAAGGCATGACGAAGAACTATATTTAGATTCAAAACATAAGTCAATGACATTGGGAAAATCAGGCTACAGAATATAATCAAGATATGAGTCTATGCTATGATTGAACTGACACAAATACACTTACATGGGTAAAACCGTCTGTTAAATTACATACATTATTATTATAATTATCATTATTATTATAAAAGTTATCTGTCTCAAATAAAACTGGCTTCACTCTCGTGGTTGAGGGATGCTGTACAGTAGCTCAGTCAGGCCTGTGATGAATCCTGGCTAAATCCTGTAGGAAGGCTAAATCCTTGTTTTAAGTCTATCTTTGCAACATCTTGGCTCCAGTAAGGCATGGTCCAGCATTATGTTCCTGCCCTGCATAGACAGTCATTACTACAGCAATTTCAAATGTTATCATATGTCATTATCTGAGCATATCACTGGTTATTACCATTACAAACTGGGTGGTTTGAGCCCTGAACGCTGATTGGCTGAAAGCCTTGGTATAGCATGGGTATGGCAAAATATGTATTTTCACTTCTCTAATTACATTGCTAACCAGTTTATGATAGCAATAAGGAACCTCGGGGTTTGTGATATATGGCCAATATACCAGTATACTCCACGTTGCGTCGTAGGTAAGAACAACCCTTAGCTGTGGTATATTGGACATATATCACACCCCCTTGGGCCTTATTTATCAAGTAGTTCTTCTTCTTCAGTTCAAAGTTAGATGAAGCTGTACTACCATCATGTGGCCACAATTTGCAGTTGCAGCTTTCACATTTGTGTGGTCTCTATTCTCTTAAAAGAAAATGTGCTATCTAGAGCAGTGTTTCCCAACCCTGGTCCTCCAGTATCCCCAACAGAACACATTTTCATTGTAGCCCTGGACCAGCACACCTCATTCAAGGGCATTCAGGGCTTGATGATTAGTTGACAAGTTGAAGCAGGTCAACTAATCATCAAGCACTCAATTAGTTGAATGATGTGTGTTTATCCAGGTCTATAATAAAAATGTGTACTGTTGAGGGTACAAGACTGGTTAAACACTATTCTAGAACCTAAAAGGGCTCTTCGGCTGTCCCCATAGAAGCACCCTTTGAAGAACCATTTTTGGTTCCAGGTAGAACCATTTTGGGTTCCATGTAGTACACTTTCCAAAAGGGTTCGACCTGGAACCAAAAAGGGCTCTACTAAGAACAGCCGAAGTACCCTTTTGGAAGCCTTCTGTGATTTATCATTGAAACATCAATAATGTATTACGGTGTAATCAATTTCCTTTAAACCTGACAAACAATATGATTTTCTTCAGTAAAATTAACTCAAGGAATTTGTGTTTTTGTATTCAGCCAAGCTCCTGTGCTTTCTGAGCTAGCCTACATCACTAGAAAGCTAATCAACTTAGGTGGGGAGCACCTCCTAAAGTAACCTTTTGGGTTTTCGCTGTCCGGTTTATGTCACAGTGGTCTTTGGGTTGTGTTGCGCCTGTGTTTTGGCTTCACCCATTTTTGTACCTGTTTCTGTTTACTGTGGACATTAAAGCGTCAAAACTTCTGCTCTCTGCGCCTGACTCCACACCCATCATTCTCCTGACATTACACCTACTCATTCAAGGGTTTTTCTTTATTTGTACTATTTTCTACATAGTAGAATAATATTGAAGACATCAAAACTATGAAATAACACATATGGAATCATGTGGTAAACAAAAAAGTGATAAACAAATCAAAATAGATTTTAGATTCTTCAAAGTAGCCAACCTTTGCCTTGATGACAGCTTAGCACACTCTTGGCAGGCACTCAGTCAAGGAAGAGCCCCCTGCGATCCTCAGCCCCATTGTCTTTTTCCTCTACATGCTGCCCCTCATCGTCCTCAACGACAGCTACTTCCTGCCCACCCGGACCTTCTTAGAGAACGTGGGCACGGTGTTGTGCTATGCCTTGGTGTGCACCCTGTGGAATAGCATTGGCGTTGGCCTGTCTCTCTATGTCATCTGCCAGAGTGAGGCATTCTGGTTGAAGGACACCGATCTGCAGGAGAACCTGCTGTTGGCCTCCTGTGGACCCGGTAGCTATGTTCGGCGGTGTCTAAAGATATTAGGGTCGGGCCTCCTGAGTGGCGCAGTGGTCTAAGCTTGTAGCTTCAGTAGCCTCAGGCGTACAGTTACCAAGCGTGTATTTCCATAGATGGTCGTCATGCTTTACATACCTGGTACGCTTTAGTGACAACAAGCTAGTTTCCCTGTTGGCTAGTTTCCTTGTAGGCTAGTTTCACTGTTGGCTAGTTTCCTTGTAGGCTAGTTTCACTGTAGGCTAGTTTCGCTGTAGGTTAATTTCCCTGTAGGCTGGTTTCCCTGTTCCCCAGAGTGAATGGCTGTGGGTGTCTGGCTGTCTTTGTTGCTCTGCAGTTTCAGCATGACAAGGAGTTTCACTATAAACTGGAGAGGCCCTGGCCGTGTCTCAATGCTCCTAAAATGCTTCCTTTCTCCACGCCCCCTTGCCTCCTTTCCTTTACTTTGTGATCACTAAAAACTGAACCAATTGGATACATTTCCACCATATTGCCTTCACATGTCATGTTCGTTCAGATCGATGGTAAGGAAGAAAGGAAAGGCGGAAAGGAGAGGAGGTAAGGAGAGGAGGTAAAGAAGCCATTCAACACTGATTAAGACATAGCCCCCGAGTTTAAGCCTGGGGAAGATAAAATTGTTAATTGGAATTGTTCAGCAGCTTTACCCTTCTACCACAGTGACACACCTATTACTTTCACTACGGTTTGACCTGAACACTGGAGGAACAGTAAACCAAAAGGAGCGAAGGCTTTGGTTGACACTGTACCTTCCTGAGACAGATGCTTCGGACCCTTCTGATGCCTTTAGTCAGTGAAAGTGTCTGTTTGTTTGCAGTAGGTGCTATTTAACTCCTGACTATAAAGAGTCATAATTCTCAACCAATAGAATTTTGCACCCGATAGAATAAAAGTCAATAATTGATGATGACGCTCTCTTCCTCCTTCTCTCTCTCTCTCTCTCTCTCTCTCTGGCCAGCTGCTGTACAACATGTTCACCTTCGTGGCTGACATGCCAGATGACATGCCAGATGAGATGCCAGATGACATGCCAGTGGAGTCTGTGGATGTGTTCTTTGTGGTGGGCATCGGCGGACTGGCCGTCAGCTTCCTGTTTTGCTTTGTGACTGCGTCCACTATGTGCTTTACGGCTAACGTCCACGAGAACAAACCGCTCTTTGTCTTCATGTACACTTACCTGGTGGCTGAGTTGTTCTCCATCTCCAGCATCATGGTGGGAGTGTGTTAACACACACATATACACTGAGTGTTCAAAACATTATGAACACCTAGCTCTTTCCATGACATAGACTGACCAGGTGAATGCTATGATCCCTTGATGATGTCACTTGTTAATGTGTGTGTGTGTGTGTGTGCGTGTGCGCATGTGCGCTCATATACTCTACACACAGCTCCACTCCTTCTGTGTTCTCGCTCTCTTCCAGGTGTGTGAGTCTTGACTCAAATCGCTACCCCTTTCTGTACCGTTCACTTCAACATGGCCTGCGAGGGGCCATTGCCCTAGTCTTTGCCTTGCCAGACAACATCCAGCAAAAAAATTGATTTGTTACTGCATCAATCGCCACCATCATATTAACTGTCTTCATCCAGGTATGGAATTTGATCATGGCAGCCTGTGCATATATAATGCTAGTCCATTCAGAACACTGCGTTGCACAAAAACAAGTTGATGCAAATATGATATGAATATGATATGAAGAGGACTTCTGACCTTTCACACAGGGTATCGGCATTTGGCCCTTGATTGAATTAATGCACATTCTAATGACCAATCGCAACATAAACACCATTAATGTCAAGGTTCACATCAGGGAAGGTAGCTAGCTGGATAACCAATTTATCATCAATCAATTTGTTTAGATAGATAATCAGGCGTTGCTATCTTCTACCTTTCCATGCCCATTCAGACTGGGACCTCTGAGGTCTATTATATTATGTCTCTCTGAGTTCTTACCTATTGTTCACCTAATACCTTTCTTGCACTACTGGTTAGAGCCTGTAAGTAAGGTCTGTTGTATTCGGCGCACATGACAAATAAACTTTGATTTGATTTGAGTATCTTATATCTCTCTGAGGTCTAGTATCTTATGTCTCTGAGGTCTAGTATATTATGTCTCTCTGAGTTCTAGTTCTAGTATCTTATGTCTCTCTGAGGTCTAGTTATAGTATCTTATGTCTCTCTGAGGTCTAGTTCTAGTATCTTATGTCTCTCTGAGGTCTAGTTATAGTATCTTATGTCTCTCTGAGGTCTAGTTCTAGTATCTTATGTCTCTCTGAGGTCTAGTTCTAGTATCTTATGTCTCTCTGAGGTCTAGTATCTTATGTCTCTGAGATCTAGTATCTTATGTCTCTCTGAGTTCTAGTTCTAGTATCTTATGTCTCTCTGAGGTCTAGTTATAGTATCTTATGTCTCTCTGAGGTCTAGTTATAGTATCTTATGTCTCTCTGAGGTCTAGTATCTTATGTCTCTGAGATCTAGTATCTTATGTCTCTCTGAGTTCTAGTTCTAGTATCTTATGTCTCTCTGAGGTCTAGTTATAGTATCTTATGTCTCTCTGAGGTCTAGTTATAGTATCTTATGTCTCTCTGAGGTCTAGTTCTAGTATCTTATGTCTCTCTGAGGTCTAGTATCTTATGTCTCTGAGATCTAGTATCTTATGTCTCTCTGAGGTCTAGTATCTTATGTATCTCTGAGGACTAGTATCTTATGTCTCTCTGAGTTCTAGTTCTAGTATCTTATATCTCTCTGAGGACTAGTATCTTATGTCTCTCTGAGGACTAGCATCTTATGTCTCTCTGAGTTCTAGTTCTAGTATCTCATGTCTCTCAGAGTTGTCGTGTCTTTAGCATCATTAAACTGAAGACTGTTAGCTTATCAAATCAATTCTCTGTAATTATTATTACGTGATTAACTAGTCAGGTAAATGTAATTAACTAGGAAGTCGGGGCATCAAGGAAAATATTCAGATTACAAAGTTATAATTTTCCTAATACAACTTTTCAGATATTTTAATAGCTGATCAATCAGTCTTCTAATTAATGAATTATTCTTTACCTCACGTTAGTCTCATTCCAAGCGTAAATTGTTTCATCCATACATCACTTGTCTCAATCATTTATTTATTTAACTAAATAATCAAAGAAATGGACACACAAACAAACAAAGTAGATATGGTTACAAGGAAATGATAGGGGATGTGCCCTAGTTGGCTAAACCAGTATGGAGGTTTGGTAGACAAAGGGACTGAGAAGGGCGCGAAAGACAAGACACTACAGAGTTGATAATTCTAACAATTGAAATGCTAATCCTTTGCACATGAACGGTCACTCATTCGGGAATAATTGCAATCAATATATATATTTACGCTCAGTGTGTCGTCGTGATCTCTGTTGGAAAGTTTGTTTCTGTTGGAGAGTTTGTCAGCACTCTCTCTCTCTTCCGTGGTTAGAATGGATAGTTCAGAGTACCATTCAGAAATGTTGTTATAGAATAGATGTTTCGGCGGTTGTCGGCCTTCACAGTCAATGATAGAATTCCTAGCTGCAGACTAGTAATTAGCATCAAAGATTTGCTCTTATTCTGTCGGTATCGATAGTCTCAGAGTTTCAACTACAAGCTACACCCTTAGCTTATACTCAGGTTTATGGTCTCTCCTCAAACCTTAGCCCTCTCGTGGTAATCGAGGTAAGCTGGTCTGGTCTCAAACCTTAGCCCTCTCGTGATAATCGAGGTAAGCTGGTCTGGTCTCAAACCTTAGCCCTCTCGCGGTAATCGATTTAAGCTGGTCTGGTAGGAAATCCTTCCGGTGGCGGTTATATTCGTAACAGTAGAAAGGGTCTGTGCTCACGGGTCTGTGCTCACGGGCCTGTGCTCACGGGCCAATGATTTAGTTAACCTCTCTAGGGTAGGGGGCAGCATTCAGAATTTTGGATGAAAAGCATGCCCAAATTAAACCGCCTGCTACTCGGGCCCAGAATATATGATATGCATATAGCTGGTAGATTTTGATAGAAAACACTCTAGAGTTTCCAAAACTGTTCAAATAGTGTCTGTGAGTATAACAGAACTGATTTGAGAAAAATCCATTCAGGAAGTATTTTTTTGTTGGTTTTGTAGTTTTCTATTCAATGCCATTACAGTATCTATTGACTTAGGACTCAATTTGAAGTTCCTATACCTTCCACTAGATGTCAACAGTCTTTAGAAATGTTTCAGGCTTGTATTCTTATAAATGAGGGAGTAGACCAGTCTGAATGAGTGGACCCTGACGTGTCACAGAGCTTTTTCATGCGCAATCCCGAGAGAGTGCATTTCTTGTTTACCTTTTATATTGACGACGTTATTGTCCGGTTGAAATATTATAGATCATTTAGGCTAAAAACAACCTGAGGATTGAATATAAACATCGTTTGACATGTTTCTATGAACTTTATGAATACAATTTGAATTTTTTTGTCTGCCTGTTTTGACTGCGTTTGAGCCTGTGGATTACTGAAGCAAACGCGCGAACAGAACTGAGGTTTTTGGATATAAAGAGACTTTATCGAACAAAAGGAACATTTATTGAGCAAAGAATGTCTTCTGAGTGCAACCATATGAAGATCATCAAAGGTAAGGGATTAATTGTATCTCTATTTCTGAGTTTTGTAACGCTTCTGCTTGGCTGGTTATAATTTGTTTGTAATAATTTGTCAACTGGGCTATGTTCTTAAATAATCGTAAGGTATGCTTTTGCCGTAAAGCATTTATTAAATCTGACACCGTGGTTGGATTCACAAGAAGTTAATCTTTAAACCTATGTAAAATATGTTTTGTTTTCTGAATTTTTATAATTAATATTTCTGTATTTGAATTTGGCGATCTGCAATCTCACTGGATGTTGGCCAGATGGGACACTAGCATCCCACATACCCTAGAGAGGTTAAACTCCAAATGGAATTGGAGTTTCCTTCATTAAACAGTTTAAAACCACATTATATAATTTCACAAATAGTTTAATCTTTATTCATTTATTTTATACAACAATTATATGCAAGCCTCACAACTGAGACTTTTGTAGAAACAGAGTTATGGTAATGTGGCTGTTTTGTATCTCATGAGTTTCACTCATGAGTTTCACAAATAAAAAAATGTCACATACATTTCCTAGAGGAGTTCTCTCCTCATGGCCAGAGTAGAGAGGGAGTGAGGTTCACAGGAGAACAAAGGAACCTCTTCCACATCACAGAACTTGAGAACTGAACAATGTCCATGTTTTGGGAGAAGGTGTACACGGTCGGGGAGGAATCTAGCTACGAACTGGTACAAAATGGACCAGGAAGAGGTTCCTTTGTTCTCCTGTGAACCTCACTCCCTCTCTACTCTGGCCATGAGGAGAGAACTCCTCTAGGAATTTATGACCAGCCTAACAGAGCCTGGGTGTAGGGGGAAGAGAGAGAGGTGGTGAGAGAGAGAGAGAGAGAGAGAGAGAGAGAGAGAGAGAGAGGGGGATGGTGCAGAGAGACGGGGAGGGTGCTCGCTGTACCCAAAGAGGGCCACTTCATGCCAGAGTTCTAGTTGTAGTATCTTATGTCTCTCTGAATTCAAGTTCTAGTATCTTATGTCTCTGAGGTCTAGTATCTTATATCTCTCTGAGCTCTAGTTCTAGTATGGTATGTTTCTCTGAGTTCAAGTTCTAGTATCTTATGTTTCTCTGAGTTCTAGTATCTTATGTCTCTCTGAGTTCTAGTTCTAGTATCTTATGTCTCTCTGCGTTCTAGTTCTAGTATCTTATATCTCTCTGATTTCTAGTTCTAGTATATTATGTCTCTCTGAGTTCTAGTTCTAGTATGTTATGTCCTCTGAGTTCAAGTTCTAGTATCTTATGTTTCTCTGAGTTCTAGTATATTATGTCTCTCTGCATTCTAGTTCTGGTATCTTATGTCTCTCTGAGTTCTAGTTCTAGTATCTTACATCTCTCTGAGTTCTAGTATATTATGTCTCTCTGAGTTCTAGTATATTATGTCTCTCGGAGTTCTAGATCTAGTATCTTATGTCTCTCTGAGTTCTAGTTCTAGTATCTTCTGTCTCTCTGAGTTCTAGTTCTAGTATCTTATGTCTCTCCGAGTTCTAGTTCTAGTATATTATGTCTCTCTGAGTTCTAGTTCTAGTATCTTATGTCTCTCTGAGTTCTAGTTCTAGTATATTATGTCTCTCTGAGTTCTAGTTCTAGTATATTATGTCTCTCTGAATTCTAGTTCTAGTATCTTATATCTCTCTGAGTTCTATTATTTTATATCTCTCTGAGGTCTGGTATCTTATGTCTCTCGGAGTTCTAGTTCTAGTATCTTCTGTCTCTCTGAGTTCTAGTTCTAGTATCTTATGTCTCTCCGAGTTCTAGTTCTAGTATCTTATGTCTCTCCGAGTTCTAGTTCTAGTATATTATGTCTCTCTGAGTTCTAGTTCTAGTATATTATGTCTCTCTGAGTTCTAGTTCTAGTATCTTATATCTCTCTGATTTCTAGTTCTAGTATATTATGTCTCTCTGAGTTCTAGTTCTAGTATATTATGTCTCTCTGAGTTCTAGTTCTACTGTATTATATCTCTCTGAGTTCTAGTTCTAGTATATTATGTCTCTGCGTTCTAGTTCTAGTATCTTATGTCTCTCTGAGTTCTAGTTCTAGTATCTTATGTCTCTCTGAGGTCTAGTTCTAGTATCTTATGTCTCTCCAAGTTCTAGTTCTAGTATATTATGTCTCTCTGAGTTCTAGTTCTAGTGTATTACATCTCTCGGAGTTCTAGTTCTAGTGTATTATATCTCTCTGAGTTCTAGTTCTAGTATATTATGTCTCTCTGCGTTCTAGTTCTAGTATCTTATGTCTCTCTGAGTTCTAGTTCTAGTATCTTACCTTTCTTAGTTCTGGTTCTAGTATCTTATATCTCTCTGAGTTCTAGTACATTATGTCTCTCTGCGTTCTAGTTCTGGTATCTTATGTCTCTCTGAGTTCTAGTTCTAGTATCTTATGTCTTTCTGAGTTCTAGTTCTAGTATCTTATGTCTTTCTGAGTTCTAGTTCTCGTATATTATGTCTTTCTGCGTTCTAGTTCTGGTATCTTATGTCTCTCTGAGTTCTAGTTCTAGTATCTTATATCTCTCTGAGTTCTAGTTCTAGTATATTATGTCTCTCTGCGTTCTAGTTCTAGTATCTTATGTCTCTCTGAGTTCTAGTTCTAGTATCTTACCTTTCTTAGTTCTGGTTCTAGTATCTTATATCTCTCTGAGTTCTAGTATATTATGTCTCTCTGCGTTCTAGTTCTGGTATCTTATGTCTCTCTGCGTTCTAGTTCTGGTATCTTATGTCTCTCTGAGTTCTAGTTCTAGTATCTTATGTCTTTCTGAGTTCTAGTTCTAGTATCTTATGTCTCTCTGCATTCTAGTTCTAGTATCTTATATCTCTCTGAGTTCTAGTTCTAGTATCTTATATCTCTCTGATTTCTAGTTCTAGTATATTATGTCTCACTGAGTTCTAGTTCTAGTATATTATGTCTCTCTGAGTTCTAGTTCCATTACATTATGTCTCTCTGAGTTCTAGTTCTAGTATCTTATGTCTCTGAGGTCTAGTATCTTATGTCTCTCTGAGTTCTAGTTCTACTGTATTATATCTCTCTGAGTTCTAGTTATAGTATATTATGTCTCCCTGCGTTCTAGTTCTAGTATCTTATGTCTCTCTGAGTTCTAGTTCTAGAATCTTATGTCTCTCCAAGTTCTAGTTCTAGTATATTATGTCTCTCTGAGTTCTAGTTCTAGTATATTATGTCTCTCGGAGTTCTAGTTCTAGTATCTTACATCTCTCGGAGTTCTAGTTCTAGTGTATTATATCTCTCTGAGTTCTAGTTCTAGTATATTATGTCTCTCTGCGTTCTAGTTCTAGTATCTTATGTCTCTCTGAGTTCTAGTTCTAGTATCTTACCTTTCTTAGTTCTGGTTCTAGTATCTTATATCTCTCTGAGTTCTAGTATATTATGTCTCTCTGCGTTCTAGTTCTGGTATCTTATGTCTCTCTGAGTTCTAGTTCTAGTATCTTACATCTCTCTGAGTTCTAGTTCTAGTATATTATGTCTCTCTGAGTTCTAGTATATTATGTCTCTCTGAGTTCTAGTATATTTTGTCTCTCTGAGTTCTAGTATATTATGTCTCTCGGAGTTCTAGTTCTAGTATCTTACATCTCTCTGAGTTCTAGTTCTACTGTATTATATCTCCCTGAGTTCAGGTTCTAGTATATTATGTCTCTCTGCGTTCTAGTTCTGGTATCTTTTGTCTCTCTGAGTTCTAGTTCTAGTATCTGATGTCTCTCTGAGTTCTAGTTCTAGTATCTTATGTCTCTCCAAGTTCTAGTTCTAGTATATTATGTCTCTCTGCGTTCTAGTTCTAGTATCTTATGTCTCTCTGCGTTCTAGTTCTAGTATCTTATGTCTCTCTGAGTTCTAGTTCTAGTATATTATGTCTCTCTGAGTTCTAGTTCTAGTATATTATGTCTCTCTGAGTTCTAGTTCTAGTATCTTAAATCTCTCTGAGTTCTAGTATCTTATGTCTCTCTGAGTTCTAGTTCCAGCATCTTATGTCTCTCTGCATTCTAGTTCTAGTATCTTATGTCTCTCTGAGTTCTAGTTCTAGTATATTATGTCTCTCTGAATTCTTGTTCTAGTATCTTATATGTCTCTGAGTTCTAGTTCTAGTATCTTATGTCTCTCTGCGTTCTAGTTCTAGTATCTTATATCTCTCTGATTTCTAGTTCTAGTATATTATGTCTCTCTGAGTTCTAGTTCTAGTATGTTATGTCCTCTGAGTTCAAGTTCTAGTATCTTATGTTTCTCTGAGTTCTAGTATATTATGTCTCTCTGCATTCTAGTTCTGGTATCTTATGTCTCTCTGAGTTCTAGTTCTAGTATCTTACATCTCTCTGAGTTCTAGTATATTATGTCTCTCTGAGTTCTAGTATATTATGTCTCTCGGAGTTCTAGATCTAGTATCTTATGTCTCTCTGAGTTCTAGTTCTAGTATCTTCTGTCTCTCTGAGTTCTAGTTCTAGTATCTTATGTCTCTCCGAGTTCTAGTTCTAGTATATTATGTCTCTCTGAGTTCTAGTTCTAGTATCTTATGTCTCTCTGAGTTCTAGTTCTAGTATATTATGTCTCTCTGAGTTCTAGTTCTAGTATATTATGTCTCTCTGAATTCTAGTTCTAGTATCTTATATCTCTCTGAGTTCTATTATTTTATATCTCTCTGAGGTCTAGTATCTTATGTCTCTCTGAGTTCTAGTTCTACTGTATTATATCTCTCTGAGTTCTAGTTATAGTATATTATGTCTCCCTGCGTTCTAGTTCTAGTATCTTATGTCTCTCTGAGTTCTAGTTCTAGAATCTTATGTCTCTCCAAGTTCTAGTTCTAGTATATTATGTCTCTCTGAGTTCTAGTTCTAGTATATTATGTCTCTCGGAGTTCTAGTTCTAGTATCTTACATCTCTCGGAGTTCTAGTTCTAGTGTATTATATCTCTCTGAGTTCTAGTTCTAGTATATTATGTCTCTCTGCGTTCTAGTTCTAGTATCTTATGTCTCTCTGAGTTCTAGTTCTAGTATCTTACCTTTCTTAGTTCTGGTTCTAGTATCTTATATCTCTCTGAGTTCTAGTATATTATGTCTCTCTGCGTTCTAGTTCTGGTATCTTATGTCTCTCTGAGTTCTAGTTCTAGTATCTTACATCTCTCTGAGTTCTAGTTCTAGTATATTATGTCTCTCTGAGTTCTAGTATATTATGTCTCTCTGAGTTCTAGTATATTTTGTCTCTCTGAGTTCTAGTATATTATGTCTCTCGGAGTTCTAGTTCTAGTATCTTACATCTCTCTGAGTTCTAGTTCTACTGTATTATATCTCCCTGAGTTCAGGTTCTAGTATATTATGTCTCTCTGCGTTCTAGTTCTGGTATCTTTTGTCTCTCTGAGTTCTAGTTCTAGTATCTGATGTCTCTCTGAGTTCTAGTTCTAGTATCTTATGTCTCTCCAAGTTCTAGTTCTAGTATATTATGTCTCTCTGCGTTCTAGTTCTAGTATCTTATGTCTCTCTGCGTTCTAGTTCTAGTATCTTATGTCTCTCTGAGTTCTAGTTCTAGTATATTATGTCTCTCTGAGTTCTAGTTCTAGTATATTATGTCTCTCTGAGTTCTAGTTCTAGTATCTTAAATCTCTCTGAGTTCTAGTATCTTATGTCTCTCTGAGTTCTAGTTCCAGCATCTTATGTCTCTCTGCATTCTAGTTCTAGTATCTTATGTCTCTCTGAGTTCTAGTTCTAGTATATTATGTCTCTCTGAATTCTTGTTCTAGTATCTTATATGTCTCTGAGTTCTAGTTCTAGTATCTTATGTCTCTCTGCGTTCTAGTTCTAGTATCTTATATCTCTCTGATTTCTAGTTCTAGTATATTATGTCTCTCTGAGTTCTAGTTCTAGTATGTTATGTCCTCTGAGTTCAAGTTCTAGTATCTTATGTTTCTCTGAGTTCTAGTATATTATGTCTCTCTGCATTCTAGTTCTGGTATCTTATGTCTCTCTGAGTTCTAGTTCTAGTATCTTACATCTCTCTGAGTTCTAGTTCTAGTATATTATGTCTCTCTGAGTTCTAGTATATTATGTCTCTCTGAGTTCTAGTATATTATGTCTCTCGGAGTTCTAGATCTAGTATCTTATGTCTCTCTGAGTTCTAGTTCTAGTATCTTCTGTCTCTCTGAGTTCTAGTTCTAGTATCTTATGTCTCTCCGAGTTCTAGTTCTAGTATATTATGTCTCTCTGAGTTCTAGTTCTAGTATATTATGTCTCTCTGAGTTCTAGTTCTAGTATATTATGTCTCTCTGAGTTCTAGTTCTAGTATATTATGTCTCTCTGAATTCTAGTTCTAGTATCTTATATCTCTCTGAGTTCTAGTATTTTATATCTCTCTGAGGTCTAGTATCTTATATCTCTCTGAGTTCTAGTATTTTATATCTCTCTGAGTTCTATTATTTATATCTCTCTGAGGTCTAGTATCTTATATCTCTCTGAGTTCTAGTTCTAGTATATTATGTCTCTCTGAGTTCTAGTTCTAGTATATTATGTCTCTCTGAGTTCTAGTTCTAGTATATTATGTCTCTCTGAGTTCTAGTTCTAGTATATTATGTCTCTCTGAATTCTAGTTCTAGTATCTTATATCTCTCTGAGTTCTAGTATTTTATATCTCTCTGAGTTCTATTATTTTATATCTCTCTGAGGTCTAGTATCTTATATCTCTCTGAGTTCTAGTTCTAGTATCTTATATCTCTCTGATTTCTAGTTCTAGTATATTATGTCTCTCTGAGTTCTAGTTCTAGTATGTTATGTCCTCTGAGTTCAAGTTCTAGTATCTTATGTTTCTCTGAGTTCTAGTATCTTATGTCTTTCTGAGTTCTAGTTCTAGTATCTTATGTGTCTCTGTGTTCTAGTTCTAGTATCTTATATCTCTCTGAGTTCTAGTTCTAGTATATTATGTCTCTCTGAGTTCTAGTTCTAGTATATTATGTCTTTCTGAGGTCTAGTTCTAGTATCTTATGTCTCTCTGCATTCTAGTTCTAGTATCTTCTGTCTCTCTGAGGTCTAGTATCTTATGTCTTTCTGAGTTCTAGTTCTAGTATATTATGTCTCTCTGAATTCTAGTTATAGTATATTATATCTCTCTGAGTTCCAGTATTTTATGTCTCTCTGAGTTCTAGTTCTAGTATCTTATATCTCTCTGAGTTCTAGTTCTAGTATCTTATATCTCTCTGAGTTCTAGTTCTAGTATCTTATATCTCTCTGAGTTCTAGTTCTAGTATCTTATGTCTCTCTGAATTCTAGTTATAGTATATTATATCTCTCTGAGTTCCAGTATTTTATGTCTCTCTGAGTTCTAGTTCTAGTATCTTATATCTCTCTGAGTTCTAGTTCTAGTATCTTATATCTCTCTGAGTTCTAGTTCTAGTATCTTATATCTCTCTGAGTTCTAGTTCTAGTATCTTATGTCTCTCTGAGTTCTAGTTCTAGTATCTTATGTTTCTCTGAGTTCTAGTATCTTATGTCTCTCTGAGTTCTAGTTCTAGTATCTTATGTCTCTCTGACTTCTAGTTCTAGTATCTTTAATCTCTCTGAGTTCTAGTTCTAGTATATTATGTCTCTCTGAGTTCTAGTATATTATGTCTCTCTGAGTTCTAGTATATTATGTCTCTCGGAGTTCTACATTTTCAATAATTTCTAAAAACATGTTACTTATGAGTTATTGTGTGTGAGAAAAAAAAAGATTTAATCAATTTTGAATTCAGGCTGTAACACAACAAAATGTGGAATTAATCAAGGGGTGTGAATACTTCCTATTCTGTTTTTCCTGTTTAGAAAAATAAACGCTTTATTAGACATCTGTTTATTTTGTTGAATTTTGGGGACACAAGCACAGGCTGCGACACTCAGATAGAGGGTTCCATCAGAGGTCTGAGTACCAGACGGTACACTACAACACACACACTTCTATTTTTATGTGTGTAAAAACATTGCAACAGTATCCCTGGAAGTGTCACACGCATGACGAGAGTGATCATTTTTATACCTCTCGCGCACGCACGCACGCACACGCACGCACGCACGCACGCACGCACGCACGCACGCACGCACGCACGCACGCACACACACACACACACACACACACACACACACACACACACACACACACACACACACACACACACACACACACACACACACACACACAGGTCTCCCCACCACATCTGATTGGTGAGTGGGAGTTGCTGGGAATAGATGAAGCATAAATAACCATCTAACCAGCTAGATGAAGCATAAATAGAAGCCTTCATGTCAAACACGATACTTCTGATTGGATGGTCATCGGACGGTTATATTTGCTCTGCCCCTGGACACACCCCATGACAAAGTATTTGATGATTTACTAATGGAAATCAAGGCGGATAGGTCTGCTACAGTACGTAGGATAGTATCTGGCTCCTTCCCTGTCCTGCTATTGGTGGGGACGAAGCCGATAGACGAATTGACATACTGGAGGACAGACAAACATCCGAACAGAGAAACAGTGACGCATAAAGGCAGACGGACATACGGACAGACCGAACCACCCGACACACCGATAGACTGACACATCTTCACAATTGACTGACCGACTGAAGACAGATAGGCCTCACTAGTGTCATGTCTCCTGCTAAGAGGCTGAGTCTGCTCCTCTTCCTAGCTGGGTTCTTCGGGGGCTTGGGGGCCCTCTCCCTGATGCTCTCCTTTGGGACAGACTACTGGCTGCTGGCCTTGGAGACCTGTGGCCCTGGGGGGCATCAGAGACCTGGGAGGCTGGGGCCCTCAGACCTGGGGAGGGGGAGATGGAGGATCAGGACACTGTGACATTCTTCCACCAGGGCTTCTTCTGGAGGTGCTCCTTCAGTGGCATGAGAGAGGAGAACATGGTGTGGCACTTCTGGATCAGTAAGTATGAGAGTTTTCCCCCACTTATTTATGAAATAGAAATACTGTAGCAGACAATACATTCATTGATGAATGACAAGAATGACCGGAACTGTAGTATAATAAACAAAACAAATACAATGCACATTTTTTTCCAAAGCCAATCAACCACACCAAAAGGTCTGTGTGCCTGCCTACCTCTTCCCATTTTGTGCTTCTGAGCAAAGCACGGATGACCAGGCACCTGACACTGCAGTCTACAGGGCCTTCTGGAGCATCTTCCTTCTAGTGGGCGTGGTCACTGTTATGATTGGTGGGTTTGTCATCATCTGTGCCTCTCCATTGGCCAGCCACAGGCTCTACAAAGTAGGCGGGGCACTCTTGCTCACTGGAGGCGAGTTATCGGTTGTGTTCCTCTGCTCAGACATTGCTGACGCATGCCAAATCTTACAATGCCTGGATAGGTACTTTTACATGTCAGCTAATCACATCATATTTTATAGAAATCTGATGCCAGACGGCATAGTCGATGATGTAGCGTGCAACCATGGGTTGATGCATGCATCATCTGATCAGAGCAGGGGAACAAGACCATCATGAGTTACTAGCCATGGTTGGGTCCACTGAACTTTAGATGAAGCTCAAAGTTCAATGTGGAACAATGACGATTTTAGCATCTTTTTTATGCATGCCAGCAAACCCAGAACACAACTTAACACTAAACAATACATTAATTACACTATAACGGTGACAAACGGTGCCTACACAGGGTGCCTACATAAAGCTGTCCCTACAGCAGTCCCAAGACCTTACCACTGCTACAGTGCCTTGCGAAAGTATTCGGCCCCCTTGAACTTTGCGACCTTTTGCCACATTTCAGGCTTCAAACATAAAGATATAAAACTGTATTTTTTTGTGAAAAATCAACAACAAGTGGGACACAATCATGAAGTGGAACGACATTTATTGGATATTTCAAACTTTTTTAACAAATCAAAAACTGAAAAATTGGGCGTGCAAAATTATTCAGCCCCTTTACTTTCAGTGCAGCAAACTCTCTCCAGAAGTTCAGTGAGGATCTCTGAATGATCAAATGTTGACCTAAATGACTAATGATGATGATAAATACAATCCACCTGTGTGTAATCAAGTCTCCGTATAAATGCACCTGCACTGTGATAGTCTCAGAGGTCCGTTAAAAGCGCAGAGAGCATCATGAAGAACAAGGAACACACCAGGCAGGTCCGAGATACTGTTGTGAAGAAGTTTAAAGCCGGATTTGGATACAAAAAGATTTCCCAAGCTTTAAACATCCCAAGGAGCACTGTGTAAGCGATAATATTGAAATGGAAGGAGTATCAGACCACTGCAAATCTACCAAGACTTGGCCGTCCCTCTAAACTTTCAGCTCATACAAGGAGAAGACTGATCAGAGATGCAGCCAAGAGGCCCATGATCACTCTGGATGAACTGCAGAGATCTACAGCTGAGGTGGGAGACTCTGTCCATAGGACAACAATCAGTCGTATATTGCACAAATCTGGCCTTTATGGAAGAGTGGCAAGAAGAAAGCCATTTCTTAAAGATATCCATAAAAAGTGTCGGTTAAAGTTTGCCACAAGCCACCTGGGAGACACACCAAACATGTGGAAGAAGGTGCTCTGGTCAGATGAAACCAAAATTGAACTTTTTGGCAACAATGCAAAACGTTATGTTTGGCGTAAAAGCAACACAGCTGAACACACCATCCCCACTGTCAAACATGGTGGTGGCAGCATCATGGTTTGGGCCTGCTTTTCTTCAGCAGGGACAGGGAAGATGGTTAAAGTTGATGGGAAGATGGATGGAGCCAAATACAGGAACATTCTGGCAGAAAACCTGATGGAGTCTGCAAAAGACCTGAGACTGGGACGGAGATTTGTCTTCCAACAAGACAATGATCCAAAACATAAAGCATAATCTACAATGGAATGGTTCAAAAATAAACATATCCAGGTGTTAGAATGGCCAAGTCAAAGTCCAGACCTGAATCCAATTGAGAATCTGTGGAAAGAACTGAAAACTGCTGTTCACAAATGCTCTCCATCCAACCTCACTGAGCTCGAGCTGTTTTGCAAGGAGGAATGGGAAACATTTTCAGTCTCTCGATGTGCAAAACTGATAGAGACATACCCCAAGCGACTTACAGCTGTAATCACAGCAAAAGATGGCGCTACAAAGTATTAACTTAAGGGGGCTGAATAATTTTGCACGCCCAATTTTTCAGTTTTTGATTTGTTAAAAAAGTTTGAAATATCCAATAAATGTCGTTCCACTTCATGATTGTGTCCCACTTGTTGTTGATTCTTCACAAAAAAATACAGTTTTATATCTTTATGTTTGAAGCCTGAAATGTGGCAAAAGGTCGCAAAGTTCAAGGGGGCCGAATACTTTCACAAGGCACTGTACACCTGGCTATCAGCGGAGCCTTAGCTGATATGGCTGACTTGCTTAAACAAATGTGGCTTCTACTGACAATTAAGATGTACAATCTATAACATAAGGGGATATGAGGCAATCCGTTATTTTGATTAAGACATTGCGAGCGGACCAAGTAATTGGGCGTCACTCTAAAGCGGGAAGGTGGAATAAACGAGTCAGGAGTAAGTTTTCTTGATTGAACACAGTTCTCTTTTGAGGGCATTGGGTCAACACAAACACTCCAACATAATCAATGAAAATCTTCCAAGGAAAAACATACATCTTCTTCTCCAGATGAAACAAGAACATAATAGGATTATCTTTAAACTACAACAAAAAGTCACGGGATTGTCACCGTCTTAGTGGTTCTGCCTGAATAGCTCCTCTTTCTCGGTGGGCATCTTCCAGAGATAGTTTCCCCTTTCTCTGCTGGTTCCATTCTCTCTCTTATAGGGGAAGGAGAGTATGTCATTAGTACCGTCAGCTGTGCTTAATTGCCTCTGGTTACCTTGTCTCCCATGCCTTGTTGGGCTACTATCCATGAGCCCAGCCTGCCCTCTGGTGGTCCTTCCACAACATTAATGAGCGAGCTAGGACGGATGTAGTCAAATGCACAACAACTGAATTCAGAACATGGGCCGTTTTTACAGTATTCTCCATGTACACCAAGTCAAAAATGATAGAATAAATCTAAGGGGCATATATTCAGACAATGAAAGCTCTTATAATACTCAATGATTACATTTCTCTAAAACAGGCTTATCCTTTTTGTTTATCCTTTTAAGCTTGGAAAAGAGACCCTTAAACCCAGACTTGGGACCACACACCCACTCTACTGAATAGCAGGCTAGTGATTGCTTTGCAATGCTTGCACTTAGCCACTGATTCCTTCCAAACCACTCATTGTTGAATTTGCAATTTACAACTTGTTGTGCAATGTCCAATGGTCGATGAGAACCTGTACATTTTATCTATCATTTCTCTTCATTATTTCTTCTCATATGACAAGGATTTAAAAACATTTGCCAGTAGATTTTTGATTCATGATGATGACTGCTTGCTAGCTAAGATTTTGAAAGTATGATGTTGACATGATCAGTCCAATCAAAGCTGCTGTAGATATAACGTGATTTGACGTCATTTTATCTATGGCCAATGACCTTGATCCTTCTTGGATGGGCACTTCTAATGTAACTCTATGGCAGCACACAAGGGGCGTGAATTTTTTAGCTCTACCCTTAGATTTGCGTTGACGTAGTGTCCCCATGAGTGACAGAACACTGAGCCAATCACAGCGCAAGTAGAGAACATTACCAACCCCTACGCTCCGTATTTTCCGCTGGCTGCCCCACCACCACAGAAAGCACTGAGCTAGCCTGAAACACATGCATTTTGGAGCTGCCTTACTCAAGAAAGCAAAAAAATGGACCAAGTTTGTATGTATGCGGCTTTATTAACATTATTATATATATTTTTTACATTGTTTGCAAACTGATATGTGACATGTATTAATGCCAAAATAACATGCAAACAGGCAACCCCACCTGCCCTGAATGACGAGTTGCCACTAATCAGGAGACACATTTATGTTCTATTAACTTATATTGAGTTTAAATGTTTCCCTCTTCCTCCCCCTCTCTCTCCCCCTCTCCCTCTCCTCTATCCAGGTCTATGTCTCCTGGTTGTAATAATGATGTATGTAGTCTGGACCCAGGTACTGGACACTCTGGAGGACTACGCTGCCCAGCAACAACACTCCTCTCAGTGTCCAACAGTCTACCACCTCAGCATCCAATACGGCCTCTCCTTCCTGTTTGCTCCCGTCTCCGTCTTCTACTTCCTGCTGGCAGCACTGCTCTTCATCCTGATTGGACGAACAGTGTGGAGGTGCCATCACAAAGTGCCAATGTAGTGACTGAGGGGGGAAACAGCCAGAGAGGAAGTTGGGAATGAACAGTGACTCCAGTGCCATAAAGGCCCAGACCTCCATGTTCAGTCTATAACAAGAGCCAGTAGTGACTGACACCATGGTCAAGTCTTTGGCTCTCACAGAGTAATACAGATGGACCATATTAAATACATTTGGAAAAATCAACTGTGATTAGCTTTGAATAAAAAGGCTACAGTCTCATTGGGAGTTAAATTTAATTCCACTGATTTTTTTGCAACCAGTTCTGGACTCTATCAGACAGTCCAGTCATGGAGGGCAATGAATTAGATTGTCATTATCTATTGGGATAATCATGACGGACGGGACAGCGGGTTCCTAATCAACTGCAACACATCTGAATGGAAATACAGCTGGGTTCCACTACCACCACTAGAGAGCAGTGCTGCTTTAACAGTAGTAAAGTAGGAGAAATACAACACCGTTTACAGTATTCCTAACCCAAATACTTCAAGCCATCTCAGAGAGCTTATATAGTTTCGATGGGAACAGACGTATCCCAGCCAACGTGAAGTTGCATCATTCATATTTCATTACAGCAGAGGGATTAAAAAGTTGAAAGAGGAAATGGTGAGATAATTTATTCAATTGCCTTTTTTTTGGACCAAACAAAAGATAATATATGTTCTGTTTTTTTCCTTCTTCTGTACAGTACGGTTAACTCCATATTAAAGTATCTGATACAGAAAGCCCACCATCACACCTTAATAATTGGAAAAGGCAAACATTATGAGTTCTCTCTCAGTGGCGAGGGCCTGAGTCAGTAAGACAGCGATGAGATGAGGCTGCCTGGGGGAGGAAAGGAGGGGAGGAGAAGAGGTGAAGTGTCTCATCAGTGTGTTTTTCTTTTCTTTGAATGTCTTTCCTCCTCTTCCTAGTCTGAGCTGTGAACAAGGTGAGCGTAATTACACTAGGAGCTTGTCACATTCACTTCTGTGGCCTCACACCGCCTGAAACATCTCTGGCACTAGCACCCACCCCCTACCTACACCCCCCATCACCACCCGCCTGCGTTAAACCCACACCGGCGCCACGAGCCGCTCGTTTTAAAAGGGAGAGATTTTAATGATAGCCTGATTCAGTCATCTCTTGCTTTCAATCTTGTATTTTTTTGAAAAAGAGATTCTGTTGGCAGATTCATTTCCAGTATGTGCCCCCCCTCCCCCAATCCAACATCCTCCAGATTCAGTGTTATGTGTCACTGTCACCCCAGCGTTGCTCACACACTGCTGTTGATCCCCTCGTCACCTGGGTCTCTGTCCCTGAGAAATGAGACTGTCCACAACAATTACTACAAGAGCAATAAAGTCTCTCTCTTGCTCTCTCTCTCTCCCTCCCATTCAAAATGAAAAATGGTGGATCAAATGTAAGTCACATGACAAAATGGAGACCATTGTTTTTAAGTTAAATGTATTTTCTACAAATACTCCTTAGCTCTTTGGTTGCCACTGTACAATCAGCAAATCAGTACTTGCATGACTTGCTTTTGTGTGTGAGTGTAAATCACCCTCACATATTACTGGGTACAATCATGGCATAGTTCCCCTCCTTCTTATCCTCCACATCCTCCCTAAACACACCCTGTCCTCCCAGTTGGTTTGGTCCACTCAGCCCAGAGCCTCGGGGCCCACCCAGGGGCCACAATTATTCATCCCTTTGCTCAGCCAACTAGAAGAAATGACCCTCTCTCCAGATCCAGGACCTAACCTGAATCAGAACCCCAGGCTGAAGCCCCCTGCCTTGGCTGCAATTATGACCCCCCGTGCCTCCACTCTCCAGACCCAGTGTTTTCCATAAATATGAGGTTGGGCGGCTGGACCCTGTTGTACTGTACTCACACAGCCCATGCTCTGTCTGGTGTGGGTCTGTGGAGCTGTAGCCTGCAGGCTGTGTGTGTTCACTGTCCCTCGGGTGGCTAGGGAAAAACAGAAGTGTTAAGGACCTGAAGAGACACATATATTGGACTGATGGATGATAAATGTGAAGAACATAGGAGAGTCAGATTCTTCAGAAATCTTTCATGGATTTCAGCCATATGTCCATAAGTGTATATGAATAGATCTGATGTTAATAACTTGTTGGACTCTACACGACAGCATGTCCTGTCCTTTTTCTTCCATGGCACATTGTATGTTCTATTACCATTTTCTATTCATCCTGCTCACATCCTCTTATTTAGCTCTATTTCCCTGTTTCTAACATGAGATCTTTCTCTCTTCCCCTCTCCCCCTTTTTCCCTCACCTCTCGCTCTCTCTCTCCCCTCCATCTCATCTGGCCAGGTCTTTCAGTGTTCATAATGAGGTCTGTGATTGCTCTGTGGCCCTCTCCCCCGATCTGCCCTGCTCTCTCCTCTCTTACTCTCTCCTCCTTTCTTCCTGTGTCCTCTGCTTCTTTCCTGGGGGTTAATGAAGATCCTGTGGATTAAAAAGCAGCTGTTAGAAATGACACTGGCCCTGGCAGAGATGTGGGGCTGCAGGCTGGATTGTGCCAAGAAGGCAGGAAGAGAGGAGCAGGCTAAAGAGAAGGGCATGGGAACCTTTTTGTCCTGCTCTGACCTGCCATTTGAGTATCTACATTAAATCCTATTACCCATCTTCCTCTCTCTCCCACACCATCTCTCTCTCTCCCTCTCCATTCAATTCAATTCACGGGGCTTTATTGGCATCTCTCTCTCTCTCTCTCTCATCTATTTTATCTTCCACCTCTCCTTTTGCTCTACATCTGTCTCACCTCCATTTCTAACCTTCTCATCCTATTGCTTTCATTTCTCTTTTTTCTTTCTCCCCCTCCTCTCTATCTCATCTGTGTTCACGGGTCCCTTATCATCACCTTCTTTGACAGCCCCTTTCACCTCACCAGGAGAAGAATGACTTGTGAGCACAAATACCTGACTGTGGAGCACTTATCATTAGGAGGGGAGGATGAGCCCGCGGAGAGACGAAGACTTCTCTTCATCTGTCCCTCTCTCATCCTCCTTCCATCTCTTCCTCCCTCGCTTCATCCCGCTCTTCCACCGGACACTATTGCATTAGGTGAGTGTGTACATCAGGTCAGTGTGTACATTAGGTCAGTGTGTACATTAGGTCAGTGTGTACATTAGGTCAGTGTGTACATTAGGTCAGTGTGTACATTAGGTCAGTGTGTACATCAGGTCAGTTTGTACATCAGGTCAGTGTGTACATGAGGTCAGTATGTACATTAGGTCAGTGTGTACATCAGGTCAGTGTGTACATCACGTCAGCGTGTACATTAGGTCAGCGTGTACATTAGGTCAGAGTGTACATTAGGTCAGCGTGTACATTAGGTCAGCATGTACATTAGGTCAGCGTGTACATTAGGTCAGCGTGTACATTAGGTCAGCGTGTACATTAGGTCAGCGTGTACATTAGGGAAGGGAAACGGATTATATTTAGCTCATTTTCAACCCCGCTATCTCCTTCACCTCACCTCCTCCTTGGAGACCAAAAGGGGCATAAGCCTGTTCTTTTTCTCTCTCTCTCTCATTCTTCTTTCCTCCCTCTCCTTCTCCTCTTCCAAAGAAAATTATCAACAGAGTGTACTAGGGGAGAGAGAGAGAGAGAGAGAGAGAGAGAGAGAGTTTCTTTCATCCATGAATGCTTTCATCTCTTTTTTCAAACTGAGGGGATTATCAGTGGTGGTGCTACTGGTGCTACTGATACAGGTGGTGCTACTGATACAACCTCTACTAGGGGAAGAGAGGAGGGAGGGGGGATGAGGTGGTGCTACTGATACAACCTCTACTAGGGGGAAGAGAGGAGGGAGGGGGGAGAGAGAGGAGGAGGGGGTGCTACTGATACAACCTCTACTAGGGGGAAGAGAGGAGGGACGGGGGAGGAGGTGGTGCTACTGATACAACCTCTACTAGGGAGAAGAGAGGAGGGAGGGGGGAGGAGGGGGTGCTACTGATACAACCTCTACTAGGGAGAAGAGAGGAGGGAGGGGGGAGGAGGTGGTGCTACTGATACAACCTCTACTAGGGAGAAGAGAGGAGGGAGGGGGGAGGAGGTGGTGCTACTGATACAACCTCTACTAGGGAGAAGAGAGTAGGGAGGGGGGAGGAGGTGGTGCTACTGATACAACCTCTGCTAGGGAGAAGAGAGGAGGGACGGGGGAGGAGGTGGTGCTACTGATACAACCTCTACTAGGGGGAAGAGAGGAGGGAGGGGGGAGGAGGTGGTGCTACTGATACAACCTCTACTAGGGAGAAGAGAGGAGGGAGGGGGGAGGAGGTGGTGCTACTGATACAACCTCTACTAGGGAGAAGAGAGGAGGGAGGGGGGAGGAGGTGGTGCTACTGATACAACCTCTGCTAGGGGGAAGAGAGGAGGGAGGGGAGGAGGTGGTGCTACTGATACAACCTCTACTAGGGGAAGAGAGGAGGGAGGGGGGAGGAGGTGGTGCTACTGATACAGGTGGTGCTACAGATACAACCTCTACTAGGGAGAAGAGAGGAGGGAGGGGGAGGAGGTGGTGCTACTGATACAGGTGGTGCTACAGATACAACCTCTACTAGGGAGAAGAGAGGAGGGAGGGGGAGGAGGTGGTGCTACTGATACAACCTCTACTAGGGGAAGAGAGGAGGGAGGGGGGAGGAGGTGGTGCTACTGATACAACCTCTACTAGGGAGAAGAGAGGAGGGAGGGGGGAGGAGGTGGTGCTACTGATACAACCTCTACTAGGGGATGAGAGGAGCGAGGGGGGAGGAGGTGGTGCTACTGATACAACCTCTACTAGGGAGAAGAGAGGAGGGAGGGGGGAGGAGGTGGTGCTACTGATACAACCTCTACTAGGGGATGAGAGGAGGGAGGGGGGAGGAGGTGGTGCTACTGATACAACCTCTACTAGGGAGAAGAGAGGAGGGAGGGGGGAGGAGGTGGTGCTACTGATACAACCTCTACTAGGGAGAAGAGAGGAGGGAGGGGGGAGGAGGTGGTGCTACTGATACAACCTCTACTAGGGAGAAGAGAGGAGGGAGGGGGGAGGAGGTGGTGCTACTGATACCACCTCTACTAGGGAGAAGAGAGGAGGGAGGGGGGAGGAGGTGGTGCTACTGATACAACCTCTACTAGGGAGAAGAGAGGAGGGAGGGGGGAGGAGGTGGTGCTACTGATACAACCTCTGCTAGGGAGAAGAGATGAGGGAGAGGGGAGGAGGTGATGCTACTGATACAACCTCTACTAGGGAGAAGAGAGGAGGGAGGGGGGAGGAGGTGGTGCTACTGATACAACCTCTACTAGGGGGAAGAGAGGAGGGAGGCGGAGGAGGGGGTGCTACTGATACAACCTCTACTAGGGGATGAGAGGAGCGAGGGGGGAGGAGGTGGTGCTACTGATACAACCTCTACTAGGGAGAAGAGAGGAGGGAGGGGGGAGGAGGTGGTGCTACTGATACAACCTCTACTAGGGGATGAGAGGAGCGAGGGGGGAGAGAGGGGGGAGGAGGTGGTGCTACTGATACAACCTCTACTAGGGGGAACAGAGGAGGGACAGGGGAGGAGGTGGTGCTACTGATACAACCTCTACTAGGGAGAAGAGAGGAGGGAGGGGGGAGGAGGTGGTGCTACTGATACAACCTCTACTAGGGAGAAGAGAGGAGGGAGGGGGGAGGAGGTGGTGCTACTGATACCACCTCTACTAGGGAGAAGAGAGGAGGGAGGGGGGAGGAGGTGGTGCTACTGATACAACCTCTACTAGGGAGAAGAGAGGAGGGAGGGGGGAGGAGGTGGTGCTACTGATACAACCTCTACTAGGGGGAGAGAGGAGGGAGGGGGGAGGAGGTGGTGCTACTGATACAACCTCTACTAGGGGAAGAGAGGAGGGAGGGGGAGGAGGTGGTGCTACTGATACAGGTGGTGCTACTGATACAACCTCTACTAGGGAGAAGAGAGGAGGGAGGGGGGAGGAGGTGGTGCTACTGATACAACCTCTACTAGGGGGAAGAGAGGAGGGAGGGGGTGGAGGTGGTGCTACTGATACAGGTGGTGCTACTGATACAACCTCTACTAGGGGGAGAGAGGAGGGAGGGGGGAGGAGGTGGTGCTACTGATACAACCTCTACTAGGGGGAGAGAGGAGGGAGGGGGGAGGAGGTGGTGCTACTGATACAGGTGGTGCTACTGATACAACCTCTACTAGGGGGAGAGAGGAGGGAGGGGGGAGGAGGTGGTGCTACTGATACAGCCTCTACTAGGGGGAGAGAGGAGGGAGGGGGGAGGAGGTGGTGCTACTGATACAACCTCTACTAGGGGAAGAGAGGAGGGAGGGGGAGGAGGTGGTGCTACTGATACAGGTGGTGCTACTGATACAACCTCTTCTAGGGGGAGAGAGGAGGGAGGGGGGAGGAGGTGGTGCTACTGATACAACCTCTACTAGGTGGAGAGAGGAGGGAGGGGGGAGGAGGTGGTGCTACTGATACAACCTCTACTAGGGGAAGAGAGGAGGGAGGGGGGAGGAGGTGGTGCTACTGATACATCCTCTACTAGGGGAAGAGAGGAGGGAGGGGGAGGAGGTGGTGCTACTGATACAACCTCTACTAGGGGGAAGAGAGGAGGGAGGGGGAGGAGGTGGTGCTACTGATACAACCTCTACTATGGGGAGAGATGAGGGAGGGGGAGAGAGGAGGGAGGGGGAGGAGGTGGTGCTACTGATACAACCTCTACTAGGGAGAAGAGAGGAGGGAGGGGGGAGGAGATGGTGCTACTGATACAACCTCTACTAGGGAGAAGAGAGGAGGGAGGGGGGAGGAGGTGGTGCTAATGATACAACCTCTACTAGGGGGAAGAGAGGAGCGAGGTGGGAGGAGGTGGTGCTACTGATACAACCTCTACTAGAGGGAAGAGAGGAGGGAGGGGGGAGGAGATGGTGCTACTGATACAACCTCTACTAGGGAGAAGAGAGGAGGGAGGAGGGAGGAGGTGGTGCTACTGATACAACCTCTACTAGGGGAAGAGAGGAGCGAGGGGGGAGGAGGTGGTGGTAAGATAGGTGGCTGTCAATACAGAAATGGAACACACATTGGTTGGGGTCCATGTTGGAGCTGAGAGGCTGATCATTGCTTCTCAGACAGAGAGAATTGTGGTACAATACAAACAGAACGGCACAGGGTACATGATCACTGGAGTAGGTCGGCACTCAGCAGGTCTTCTCTTTTTTCACATGGAAAAATATTGAACTAAAACCAAAAAGACAAGACAAAATAAAAACATTAATGCCAAAGAATATTCTTAATCCCTAAAATGGAACCAAAATCAAAATAATAAATGATCTTTCTCTCCTGTGATAGCTACTTGGCTTGACTTCTAATCTCGACTGTTCCAAGTGTTTTTTCATTAAATGTGTGTCAGACTAATTTCGAGGCAAATGAATACAGATGTCAGGATGCCATCAAATCCCATCGTGGGCCCCATAATGAGATAACAGGCTTTAGTCAAAGCATTAACACTATTGAAAAAATGAGATTAGTTCAATGGGATGTGGATACGGGTCTGAAACCGCGGAACGAGGGCTTGACGGGCGGAGAGGCACGTGGAGGAGGAGAGAGAGGAGGAGGTGGAGAGAGACAGGCACGGGGAGGAGGAGAGAGAGGATGAGGTGGAGAGAGAGAGGCACGGAGAGGAGAGAGAGGAGGAGGTGGAGAGAGAGAGGCACGGGGAGGAGTAGAGAGAGGATGAGGTGGAGAGAGACAGGCACGGGGAGGAGGAGAGAGAGGAGGAGGTGGAGAGAGACAGGCACGGGGAGGAGGAGAGAGAGGAGGAGGTGGAGAGAGAGAGAAGCACAGAGAGGAGGAGAGAGAGGAGGAGGTGGAGAGAGAGAGGCACGGGGAGGAGGAGAGAGAGGATGAGGTGGAGAGAGAGAGAGGCACGGGGAGGAGGAGAGAGAGGATGAGGTGGAGAGAGAGAGAGGCACGGGGAGGTGGAGAGAGAGGAGGAGGTGGAGAGAGAGAGGCACAGGGAGGTGGAGAGAGAGGAGGAGGTGGAGAGAGAGAGAGGCACGGGGAGGAGGAGAGAGAGGATGAGGTGGAGAGAGAGGATGAGGTGGAGAGAGAGAGGCACGGGGAGGAGGAGAGAGAGGATGAGGTGGAGAGAGAGGATGAGGTGGAGAGAGAGAGAGGCACGGGGAGGAGGAGAGAGAGGATGAGGTGGAGAGAGACAGGCATGAGGAGGAGGAGAGAGAGGATGAGGAGGAGAGAGAGGAAGAGGAGGAGAGAGACAGGCACGGGGAGGAGAGAGAGAGGAGGAGGTGGAGAGAGACAGGCACGGAGAGGAGGAGAGAGAGGATGAGGTGGAGATAGACAGGCACGGGGAGGAGGAGAGAGAGGAGGAGGTGGAGAGAGACAGGCACGGGGAGGAGGAGAGAGAGGATGAGGTGGAGAGAGACAGGCATGGGGAGGAGAAGAGAGAGGAGGAGGTGGAGAGAGACAGGCACGGGGAGGAGGAGAGAGAGGATGAGGTGGAGAGAGAGAGGCACGGGGAGGAGGAGAGAGAGAATGAGGAGGAGAGAGAGGATGAGGAGGAGAGAGAGGATGAGGTGGAGAGAGACAGGCACGGGGAGGAGGAGAGAGAGGAGGAGGTGGAGAGAGAGAGAAGCACAGAGAGGAGGAGAGAGAGAGGCACGGGGAGGAGGAGAGAGAGGATGAGGTGGAGAGAGAGAGAGGCATGGGGAGGAGGAGAGAGAGAGGATGAGGTGGAGAGAGAGAGAGAGGCACGGGGAGGTGGAGAGAGAGGAGGAGGTGGAGAGAGAGAGGCACAGGGAGGTGGAGAGAGAGGAGGAGGTGGAGAGAGAGAGAGGCACGGGGAGGAGGAGAGAGAGGATGAGGTGGAGAGAGAGTATGAGGTGGAGAGAGAGGGGCACGGGGAGGAGGAGAGAGAGGATGAGGTGGAGAGAGAGAGAGGCACGGGGAGGAGGAGAGAGGATGAGGTGGAGAGAGAGGATGAGGTGGAGAGAGAGAGAGGCACGGGGAGGAGGAGAGAGAGGATGAGGTGGAGAGAGACAGGCATGAGGAGGAGGAGAGAGAGGATGAGGAGGAGAGAGAGGAAGAGGAGGAGAGAGACAGGCACGGGGAGGAGAGAGAGAGGAGCAGGTGGAGAGAGACAGGCACGGAGAGGAGGAGAGAGAGGATGAGGTGGAGAGAGACAGGCACGGGGAGGAGGAGAGAGAGGGGGAGGTGGAGAGAGACAGGCACGGGGAGGAGGAGAGAGAGGATGAGGTGGAGAGAGACAGGCATGGGGAGGAGAAGAGAGAGGAGGAGGTGGAGAGAGACAGGCACGGGGAGGAGGAGAGGGAGGATGAGGTGGAGAGAGAGAGGCACGGGGAGGAGGAGAGAGAGAATGAGGAGGAGAGAGAGGATGAGGAGGAGAGAGAGGATGAGGTGGAGAGAGAGGTTGAGGAGGAGAGAGAGGATGAGGTGGAGAGAGAGAGAGGCATGGGGAGGAGGAGAGAGAAGATGAGGAGGAGGGAGAGGATGAGGAGGAGAGGATGAGGAGGAGAGAGAGGATGAGGTGGAGAGAGAGGATGAGGTGGAGAGAGAGTATGAGGAGGAGAGAGAGGATGAGGTGGAGAGAGAGGATGAGGAAGAGAGAGAGAGAGGAGGATGAGGAGGAGAGAGAGGATGAGGAGGAGAGAGAGGATGAGGAGGAGAGAGAGGATGAGGTGGAGAGAGAGGATGAGGAAGAGAGAGAGAGAGAGAGGATGAGGTGGAGAGAGAGGATGAGGAAGAGAGAGAGAGAGAGGATGAGGTGGAGAGAGAGAGGAGCTCCAGCATCAGACTATGAGACCTGCCAAATCACAAATCTATTTCCAACGTCGGCATTAATTATCAAACTGAAGCCGCTGGTGCATATTGATTCATCGGGCGCAACACTTTTGTATTATCTCCTATTAAGCAGGAAAAAAGCAGAGATTATGGAGCCTTCAGGGGCGTCTTATGAATTCTGTGAGACTATTAAGCCACGTCATGGACTTTGGAGCAAAAAGACAGGGCTCCCTATAGTGTTCTCTAGATGCTCCTTATGTGGACTAAAACGCATTCTTAAGCTCCAAATTCAATTATTGTGGGTGCCTGTTACAATTACCTTGAAGAATGACACGGCCCTGTATAAACTTGGTATTCACTTATTATGTCTCTGTCTGACTGTGTGTGTGTGTGTGTGTGTGTGTGTGTGTGTGTGTGTGTGTGTGTGTGTGTGTCTGTATGCACCCATATGTATGTGAACAGAAGCTTAAATGCAGATGGATTCGTTTAAACGGAGCATCATGCTGTTGTATGTATGTATGCTGTGTTGTGCTGTGTTGTGCTGTCTAAGTGAGGTTAAGCTTCCCTGTCCCCTCCATTGACCGGCTCTCACCAGCGGAGCTAAACACTCTAATGGTTGTCAACCCCCATTGACCTCTGCCCTTATTTGGACATAACAGCAAATTAACCAGGAAGTAAGCCAAATATCCATGACGGCTCAAGTCTTCGCAGTTGCCTGGTATTGGCCTTTATCTAATGACAAAGACATTAAATAGACCCAAAAGAAGGAAAACAAGAAGATACGCATCCACTTCAGTGAATGGGTAATCAAACCATATTGACCTACCACAGTCCAAATGGAAGGAAGGATTCCATTATCACCTAACATCAAATACATTCATTTTCAAATACAACCAAAAGCCAATATCTGTGGTGTACGCAAAATCCTACAACATCTCAAGTGCCTCGCCCTGAGATTATCTAGTCAGTGTGACCAGGGAGAGAGAGATAAAGGTGTAGCTATCAGAATAACCATGTTAGTCAGTGTGACCAATGTAGCTATCCTACCATCCACTATGCTACACTAGATGCCTCCACAGTATAATGAGCCCCCCAACAGTCAGACACCCATTTCACACATGGATGGCAGCGGAGATGGGAAACATATGTTGGTATTGATATATAATTATGAGCATCGAGTTCTACTTCCTGTAAGTCATATGAAATGACATCATAGAAGGCTGTAAGATGGTGTTCGAGAGAGAGATCTGCTGACTGCACTCAATCATCACCTGATTATGCAGCGAGAACAGAACACACTGCTCACTCATTGTCCGTCTGCAACGTGTGTGTGTGTGTGAGTGTGTGTGTGTGTGTTAGTGTGATAGACACGTTGTCATCAACAGACATTTTCTTCATCTTCCTCTCCTCACAAACACATCCTCCTCTTCCGCTTCTTCTCCTCTTGCACATTTGCTTTTTCTGTTTTCTGTTTCTCCAGACTGACAGTACTGTGGTGTATGTGTTCTGTGATGGTACTGAAGATAATAGGTACTGTAAGGTATTGGGGCGAGGAATCTACAAGAGGATGCTGCAGTGGACAGCTGCCGACTTACCAATTCTGCAATTGTTTATATTTTTTTACTTGGACTTTTATTGTACAGTCATGGCCAAAAGTTTTGAGAATGGCACAAATATTAATTTCCACAAAGTTTGCTTCTTCAGTGTCTTTAGATATTTTTGTCAGATGTTACTATGGAATACTGAAGTATAATTACAAGAATTCCATTAGTGTCAAAGGCTTTTTATTGACAATTACATGAAGTTGATGCAAAGAGTCAATATTTGCAGAGTTGGCCTGTCTTTTTCAAGACCTCTGCAATCCGCCCTGGCATGCTGTCAATTAACTTCTGGGCCACATCCTGACTGATGGCAGCCCATTCTTGCATAATCAATGCTTGGAGTTTGTCAGAATTTGTGGGTTTTTGTTTGTCCACCCGCCTCTTGAGGATAGACCACAAGTTCTCAATGGGATTAAGGTCTGGGGAGTTTCCTTGCCATGGACCCAAAATATCGATGTTTTGTTCCCTGAGCCACTTAGTTATCACTTTTGCCTTGTGACAAGGTGCTCCATCATGCTGGAAAAGGCCATGTTCGTCACCAAACTGTTCCTGGATGGTTGGGAGAAGTTGCTCTAGGAGGATGTGCTGGTACCATTCTTTATTCATGGCTGTGTTCTTAGGCAAAATTGTGCAGCTGAATCCACTTTAGGAGACGGTCCTGGCGCTTGCTGGACTTTCTTGGGCGCCCTGAAGCCTTCTTCACAACAATTGAACTGCTCTCCTTGAATTTCTTGATGATCCGATAAATGGTTGATTTAGGTGCATCTTACTGGCAGCAATATCCTTGCCTGTGAAGCCCTTTTTGTGCAAAGCAATGATGACGGCACATGTTTCCTTGTAGGTAACCATGGTTGACCAAGGAAGAACAATGATTCCAAGCACCACCCTCCTTTTGAAGCTTCCAGTCTGTTATTCAAACTCAATCAGCATGACAGAGTGATCTCCAGCCTTGTCCTCGTCAACACTCGCACCTGTGTTAACGAGAGAATCACTGACATGATGTCAGCTGGTCCTTTTGTGGCAGGGCTGAAATGCAGTGGAAATGTTTTTGGGGGGATTCAGTTCATTTGCATGGCAAAGAGGGACTTTGCAATTAATTGCAATTCATCTGATCACTCTTCATAACATTCTGGAGTATAGGGCAAATTGCCATCATACAAACTGAGGCAGCAGAATTTGTGAAAATTAATATTTGTGTCATTCTCAAAACATTTGGCCACGACTGTACATAATATTTCCGCCTTCATTTCCCTTGACAGCTTCTGGACATCAGACCAGTGATCACTAACCTCGATGTGGATGAAGATTTCTACTTCAACAAGGCAGAAGCTGTGGATGTAGTGCTGATTCCAGACCAGGCCCTAATCCCCGGCACAAGAGAGGCAGACGAGCGTGCTCCCTGACGAGACTATGTCGGCAAGTTCATTTTTATTTGATTAATTTATTTAAACTTTATTTAACTAGGCAAAGTCAGTTAAGAACAAATTCTTATTTTCAATGACGGCCTAGGAACAGTGGACAGAACGACAGATTTTTACCTTGTCAGCTCCGGGATTCAATCTAGCAACCTTTCAGTTACTGGCCCAACGCTCTAACCACTAGGCTTCCTCCCGCGTTAATAAACAGCCTCTACACCCCGTTCTATTGGTGAACGTACAATCACTGGAGAACAAACTGGACAAGCTCCAATTGAGACTATCAATGGGACCTGAAGACCTGTAATATCCTGTTTCTCTGAGTCGTGGCTGAACAAGGACATGGATAATATACATCTAGCTGGATTTTCTATGCATCGTCAAGGCCGAACGGCAGCTTCGGGTAAGGTTAAGGAAGGAGGTGTGTGACTCTTTGTTAAAAATGTCAAATCAAAATAGATTTTATATTTGAGATTCTTCAAAGTAGCCACCTTTTGCCTTGATGACAGCTTTGCACACTCTTGGCATTCTCCCATGAGCTATGTAGTTGTTTAACACTTTTTTTGGTTACTACATGATTACATATGTGTTATTTC
Source organism: Oncorhynchus mykiss (assembly GCF_057628025.1). NCBI lineage: Eukaryota > Metazoa > Chordata > Actinopteri > Salmoniformes > Salmonidae > Oncorhynchus > Oncorhynchus mykiss. The sequence goes on from NC_143028.1 coordinate 8,940,643, forward strand.
ATAGTTTTGAAGTCTTCATTATTATTCTACAATGTAGAAAATAGTAAAAATAAAGTACTGAATGAGTACTGTAGCTGTCTCCAAACTTTTGACTGGTACTGTATATTTTTTCAGGGCTGTCTATTTACCACCACAAACCAATGCTGGCAATAAGACCGCACTCGACGAGCTGTATAGGGCCATAAGCAAACAAGAAAATGCACATCTAGAGGCGGTGCTCCTAGTGGCCGTTCATTTTAATGCAGGGAAACTAAAATCCATCTTACCTCATTTTTACCAGCATGTCACCTGTGCAACTAGAGGTGAAGAAACTATAGAACAGCTTTTACAACACACACAAAAACGCAAACAAAGCTCTACCTCATCCTCCATTTAGTAAATCTGACCATAACTCTATCCTCCTGATTCCAGCTTACAAGCAAAACAGGAAGTACCAGTGATGCACTTAATACGGAAGTGGACTGATGAAGCGGATGCTAAGCTACAGAACTGTTTCACTAGCACAGACTGGAATATTTTCCACTTTTTGTATATAACTAGGCAAGTTAAAGAACAAATTCTTATTTACAATGATGGCCTACACGGCCAAATCCGGACGACACTGGGCTAATTGTGCACCACCCTATGGGACTCCCAATCACAGCCGGTTGTGATTTAGCCTGGATTTGAACCAGGGTGTCTGTAGTGACACCTCTAGCAGTGAGATGCAGTGCCTTAGATCGCTGAACCACTTGGGAGCCCAACAAGAAGCATCCCAACCAGGAGTAATGGATTACATATGCACTGAGCTAAAGCCTAGAGCTGCCGCTTTCAAGGAGCGGGACACTAATTTGGATGCTTACAAGAAATCCCGCTATGACCTCCGGCAAGCCATCAAATAGTCAACATGTTAATACAGGACTACTACGCCGGCTCTGAAGCTCATCAAATGTAGAAGGGCTTGCAAACTGTCACGGATTACAAAGAGAAACCAAGCCACTGCTCAATGACGAGAGCCTACCAGACAATTAAATTCCTTCTATGCTTGCTTCGAGGCAAGCAACACTGAACCATGCATGAGAGTACCAGCTGTTCCGGATGACTGTGTAATCTCACTTTCATAACATTCAAAAGGCTGTGGGTGCAGACGGATTACGAGGATGCATACTCAGAGCATGCGCCGACTAGCTGGCAAGTGTCTTCACTGACATTTTCATCCTCTCCCTGACCCAGTCTGTAATCCCTACGTGTTTCAAGCAGACCACCCTAGTCCCTGTGCCCAAGAATGCCAGGGTAATCTGTCTAAATGAGTATCACCCGTAGCAGTCACATCTGTAGCCATGAAATGCTTTGAAAGGCTGGTCGTGGCTCACATCAACACCATCATCCCAGATACCCTGGCCCCACTCCAATTCGCATACCGCCCCAACAGATCCACAGATGACACAATCTCTATTACACTCCACACTGCCCTCTCCCACATGGACAAGAGGAACACCTACAAGAGAGTGCTGTTCATTGACTACAGCTCAATGTTCAACACCATAGTGACCTCCAAGCTCATCACTAAGCTCAGGACCTTGGGACTGAACACCTCCCTCTACAACTGGATCCTGGACTTCCTGACGGGCCGTCCCAGGTGGTGAGGGTAGGCAACAACACATCCACCACGCTAACCCTCAACACGTGGGCCTCTCAGGGGTGCGTGCTAAATCATTCCTGTACTCCCTGTTCACCCACGACTGCGTGGCCACGCACGACTCCAACACCATAATTAAAGCTGTTGACGACACAATGGTGGTTGGCCTGATCACTGACGACAATGAGACAGCATATAGGATGGAGGTCAGTGACCTGGTAGTGCGGTGCCAGGACAACGACCTCTCTTTCAATGTCAGAAAGACAAAGGAGTTGATCGTGGACAACAGGAAACGGAGGGCCGAGCACACCTCCATCCATATCGACAGACCTGTAGTGGAGTAGGTCGAGAGCTTCAAGTTCGTCAGTGTCCACATCACTAAGGAATTATCATGGTCCACATATACTAACACGACAACACCTCTTCCCCCTCAGGAGCTCAGGAGGCTGAAAAGATTTGGTATAGGCCCTCAGATCCTCAAAAGGTTCTACAGCTGCACCATTGAGGGCATCTTGACTGGCTGCATCACTGCTTAGTATGGCAACTGCAATTGGCATTAGACTGCAAGGCTCTACAGAGGCATCACTGGAGCCGAGCTCCCTGCCATCCAGGACCTCTATACCAGGTGGTGCCAGAGGAAGGCCCTAAACAATTGTCAAAGACTCCAACCAGCTATAGAGGTCCTGGATGGTTCAGTATGCTACGGCACAGCAAGCGGTACCGATGCACCAAGTCTGGAACCAACAGGACCCTGAACACCTTCTATCCCCAAGCAATAAGACACTAAAAGGTTAGTTAAATAGTAACCTAATAGCTACTCTTAATATCTGCATGGACTCTTTTTGCACTCTCTCTTGACTCATCAGATAAGCTGCTGCTTACTGTCTATCATCTATCCTGTTGCCTAGTTACTTAATCTCTGCCTATATGTACATATGTACCTCAATTACGTCGTACCCCTGCACATGGACTCTGTACTGGATTATTCCTTGTGTTATTATTATTTCTACATGTTTCTCTCTGCATTGCTGGGAAGGGCTGTTAGTCTACACCTGATGTTTACGAAGCATGTGACAAATAACATTTGATATGATATGACTGGCTCTATTAATTTGGCCTTTGAAGATGAACAGTGGAGTGTCTGTAGATGTGGAATGAAAAGCGAGACAAGAGAAACAAAACAATAGAGGGAAACCTGAAAGAGATGAATATGTACAGGAGAGAGGAAGAGAGACATAGTATAGGTGTGGAGACAGAGAGAGAGAGAGAGAGAGAGAGAGAGAGAGAGAGGGAGAAAGAGAGAGCAAGAGAGAGGGAGCAAGAGAGAGAGAGAGAGAGAAGAGAGAGAGAGAGAGAGAGAGAGAGAGAGAGAGAGAGAGAGAGAGAGAGAGAGAGAGAGAGAGAGAGAGAGAGAGAGAGAGAGAGAGAGAGAGAGAGAGAGAGAGAGAGAGAGAGAGAGAGAGAGAGAGAGAGAGAGAGAGAGAGAGAGAGAGAGAGAGAGAGAGAGAGAGAGAGAGAGAGAGAGAGAGAGAGAGAGAGAGAGAGAGAGAGAGAGAGAGAGAGAGAGAGAGAGAGAGAGAGAGAGAGAGAGAGAGAGAGAGAAAGAGAGAGTGAGAGAGAGAGACAGAAAGAGAGAGCGAGAGAGAGAGAGAGAGAGTCGGAAGGTGTGGGCCGGGGGCCGGGGGAGGGGGAGGTTGGTGGTGAGGAGTGGAGGGGAAGGAGGACGAAATGAGACCACATTTTCTTTGGCAATCTCCCTGTTTCTGCTGCAGGTGCTAGGCCATTTCACTAAAGCAGGCCAGACGAGAATGTCATTAGTTCCTAAGCCCCAGGTGAATTTGCCACTGTTCCACATGATTAACCCAGATAATTGTGTGTTGATAGCGAGCATGGTCGATGGAATAAAATTTTCGAGCCCAGATTCCTAAACAAACAGTCAGCAGCGAGCTAGCGAGGGAGCGGTGGCGAGCAGAGGGGAGACGGGAGTCAGAAGGAGCGTGTCACTTGTGATGCTGGCTGCGTTCAGGTGCCAAGGTTGACAGAGAGGAGAAGACACTTCCAGAGGTTTCCAGAAGTACTGGGCAGCATGCAGGGTCAGATAGGGAGAGAAAAGGACTAAGAGTACCAGAAATCAAAGAAAATGTGTTTGCATTTGTTGAGGCATTTTGTTCTGTACATTCTTGGCAGTGGGATATTTTTGTGACACTTGGATTTATATATTTAGCCTTTATTCAAACCAGGCTGTCCCACTGAGATGTCCAAACCAGGCTGTCCCACTGAGATGTCCAAACCAGGCTGTCCCACTGAGATGTCCAAACCAGGCTGTCCCACTGAGATGTTCAAACCAGGCTGTCCCACTGAGATGTCCAAACCAGGCTGTCCCACTGAGATGTTCAAACCAGGCTGTCCCACTGAGATGTCCAAACCAGGTTGTCCCACTGAGATGTCCAAACCAGGCTGTCCCACTGAGATGTCCAAACCAGGCTGTCCCACTGAGATGTCCAAGCCAGGCTGTCCACTGAGATGTTCAAACCAGGCTGTCCCACTGAGATGTCCAAACCAGGCTGTCCCACTGAGATGTCCAAACCAGGCTGTCCTACTGAGATGTCCAAACCAGGCTGTCCTTCTGAGATGTTCAAACCAGGCTGTCCCACTGAGATGTCCAAACCAGGCTGTCCCACTGAGATGTTCAAACCAGGCTGTCCCACTGAGATGTCCAAACCAGGCTGTCCCACTGAGATGTCCAAACCAGGCTGTCCCACTGAGATGTCCAAACTCTTTTTCTATGGTTCCAACTTACACTCGTCAAATATAAGACTGTTATCATATGACAGTGGTGATTTTCCTGGTACAAAGCGATGAGTCTCATTAGCTTAATCTGGAAGGTGAGAAAAATGACTGGGAACTGAGAGACAAGAGAGAGAGAGAGAGAGAGAGAGTCGGAAGGTACTAACTGCCGAGTAAACGAAGACAGGAAACAAAGTATCAAGGTGAAATAAAAAAAACAGTATCATCACTGACAACATATTCTTTTTTGCAGATTATTACAGTAGTATGACTATATTATTGATGAGCATGGGCAAAAGCTATGGACAATCTGGTTTTCATCATACATATAGCCCTTAGAATATATATTATATATGTAGTAAGTTTCTGCCTTTCTGAACAGTAATGTAATTTCCTGTCGTGCCCTAGGGTTGATGCGAAACACAGTGGTCTATACATCCTCCATCCCATTCCCCCTCTCCCTCTCACACCCCTCTCACCTGGTTTGCCCTAGTTAGTCTCATCATTTCACAGGGAAACAACATGGCCCTTGCGTGTCTGTTTGGGTCAGATTGTTGAGTAGGCTAAATTAGCTAGCGTAAGTGATTTTTTTTTAAATACAACAAAATATCTCTCACACTTTCTGCGGCTTCTCCTTAATTTTGGAAGAAATTTTCTCTGCAGTGCTAGCTAGCTGTAGCTTATTCTTTCATTTCTAGATTAATTATCTGGTCTTTTGATTGAATGGACAACATGTCAGTTCATGATGCAAAAGCTCCGATAGGTTGGAGGACATCCTCCGGAAGTCGTCATAATTACTGTGTAAGTCTATGGAAGGGGGTGAGAACCATGAGCCTCCTAGGTTTTGTATTGAAGTCAATGCACCCAAAGGAGGACGGAAAATAGCTGCCCTCCGGTTACACCATGGTGATACCCTACAGAGTGCTGTTGAACGTAACGTAATGGATCCGACAGATAGGGCAACTTTGTAGTATTTTGTTTTTTTTATGTGTTATTTCTTACATTATTAGCCCAGAATATTAGCCCTGCAACAGCAGGGCTCTCCAGAGGGTGGTGCGGTCTGCCTAACGCATAACTGGGAGCAAACTACCTGCCCTCTAGGACACCTATAGCACCCAATGTCACAGGAAGGCCAAAAAGAGGGGAGAAAAAGACAACAACCACACGAGCCACTGCCTGTTCACCCCGCTATTATCCAGAAGGTGAGGTCAGTACAAGTGCATCAAAGCTGGGACCCGAGAGACTAAAAAACAGCTTCTATCTCAAGGCCATCAGACTGTTAAATAGCCATCACTGGCACCTTAGAGGCTGCTTCCCTATATACATAGACTTGAAATCACTGGCCACTTTAATAATGGAACACTAGTCACTTGAATAATGTTTAAATATTTTGCATTACTCATCTCAAATGTATGTACGGTATTCTATTCTATTCTACTGTATCTTAGTCTATGCCGCTCTGACATTGCTTGTCCAAATATTTATATATTCTTAATTCTATTCATTTACTTTAGATTTGTGTGTATTGTGTGTATTGTTGTGAAATTGTTAGATATTACTTGTTAGATATTACTGCACTTTTGGAGCTAGAAACACACGTATGTGACTAATACAATTTGATTTGATTTTGAGGCTACTTTAAACCTTCATTTTAATCCGTTATTTGGTGACGTGAATATATGTAGTTTTATCTAAAAATGATTTGTTTTTCAATGTTTCACTACTTTAATTTGTATGAAATTCATTGAGTAGGATGGTCCTTCCCTTCCTCCTCTGAGGAGCCTCCACTGCTTTGTCGTTAGTTCTCCTAACCTGCAATGTAATCTCTCCTAACCTTTGTTGTTATGATGCAACAAGCAGCCTGGTCTCAAAGAAAGACGCCTAATACTAGACATCCTGCAAGATGTATGGTATGTTACGTCATCCAATTCATATAAAATTGTGCGACTGCTATTCTGTTCGTAACGTAACATATCATACTAAATGGAGGGATAGAAATGTATATCCTAAATCATACAAATTGCCATGAGGCCGGGTTGTGCCCTTTGTAGAGCCCAAGATGGCACTCTGTCAACAAAACAAGAAGAGAAAAGAGGCCCCGTTCAGCATGGTGCAACGTTACAGTGTGTTCAAACAGAACTGTATGGTATGGTATAGAACACATCTGATTCTCAACCTGCAACGTTTTGAACAATTCTCCTGACTGAATACAATCCTGGGCTGGAAGACAAACTCTAGCATGGGATGCAAGATGGATGCTTTTATTAGTCCATTGAGAGTATATTGGCATCCAAGCCATGCTACAGTATGTTGTTAGAGACATAAAACGAGTCGTTATGCTGTTAACGACAGGTTTAAAACAGATTACAAACATCTCGGCTTCGAAGGGAATAAAACAACAGATGCCTTATGTGTTAAAACAGGGATCTAACACTATTAATGTTGTTTTTTAAATGTTTTTTTTTAACGATGACTTAAAACAGAGACTTACAGTACGTTGTTGGGCTGAGACTGGAAAACACTCAGTCTAAGAACGCTCTCTCCGAGGCTTGGTGGGGTGAATGTATAAAACAGCATCAAAGAGGGCGGCAAACTCTATATCTCCTGCTCTGTTCTCGCTGCCTCTAAGAAAGTCGGGAGAGAGGGAGCGAGTCGACAGCCAATCCCCCTGGTGCATTCTGGGAGTTCAACCTGGCAGGAGAAATTAACGGCGGCGCTAAGTGAAAGGGATAATCCCTCCTCGATCCACAGAGGAGCGCTAGCTGCATGCCAGCTGGATCCAACCACTGATCCCTGTGTTTTCCATTTCCCTGTTCCAGTTTTATTTATTAAGAGGATAAGCTGCTCTATGTAGACAGCCCAGAAAGGGGTCTGAAGCAGGGCGGAAGCCGTTCCCACATGCAAGGGGTCGACACTCTCTCAGAGCTCTCACACTGTCCTGCCATTGGCTTCCGGCCCAGGCTAATTCATCTCCATCGACCTGAGCAGGGGCCAGGTGTGTGGTTAATGTGAGGTGGGTACACTGGAGGGTCACTGATAAAACTTACCTGCTTTCTGTACCCCCTTTAAAAGAGTTGACCCGGAAACCCGGAAGATGTTTCACAGATACCAGATACCCCCTTTTGAATCGCCACACAGACAATGGATGCCAATAGCACAAGATGTGTTCTATCATCATTTAAAATGCATCAAATAGGTTTCATTATTCATGTGTTTCTGAACCCATTATGGGTTTCTTTACCAACACTGTTCCGCTATAAGGCGATGCCATCCAAAGACATGAACAGTCTATCTATCCATGTCTGTTCTTCACCATTACCATCAGCAGGAAATCATTATTATAAAAAAATGTTTTGCCTTACTTTGACAAACTTTTCCAAGACGTTTCTCTTTCTTATTCAAAATAGGCTAATAATTCCATAGAAATTGTGTGTAAATAACGAATCATTATGGAAACAGTAATATTTTCCTTGATTTCAAATACATATTCATGGTCTGAAACAAGCCCAAATGGATCCTGCATCATTTCCTCCTGTAGACACAGGGAGAAGCATCTTAGATTTGCTCATGCATAAGCAACCATGATCACCAGCCTGAAGCAATGCTCGTTTGCATAGTAGTGTAATAACATTATTCTTAATGTTGTATGACAAGTTTGATTCTTTTTTAGACGTAATTAATTTAGTTTTTCCGTTTTGACTTGTGTTATGTTTTGACTGTTCTGTGTCTTACAGAACTAAGATATGGCTGCATTGTGGCCCTCCAAGCTTATTGGTTTCAGCTTGCAAGGTCGACATGGGACATGCAGGTATGGGAAGAGCTGCATTTTCATTTTTTGCTATTGTCCCCCTGTCCTCCCATCCCTCCCTTCCTCCTGTCCTCCCATCCCTCCCTTTCCCCGTCCTCCCCATCCCTCCCTTCCTCCTGTCCTCGCCATCCCTCCCTTCCTCCTGTCCTCCCCATCCCTCCCTTCCTCCTGTCCTCCCATCCCTCCCTTCCTCCTGTCCTCACCATCCCTCCCTTCCTCCTGTCCTCCCCATCCCTCCCTTCCTCCTGTCCTCCCCATCCCTCCTGTCCTCCCCATCCCTCCCTTCCTCCTGTCCTCCCATCCCTCCCTTCCCCCGTCCTCCCCATCCCTCCCTTCCTCCTGTCCTCCCCATCCCTCCCTTCCTCCTGTCCTCCCCATCCCTCCTTTCCCCCTGTCCTCCCCATCCCTCCCTTCCTCCTGTCCTCTCCATCCCTCCCTTCCTCCTGTCCTCCCCATCCCTCCCTTCCTCCTGTCCTCCCCATCCCTCCCTTCCTCCTGTCCTCCCCATCCCTCCTGTCCTCCCCATCCCTCCCTTCCTCCTGTCCTCCCATCCCTCCCTTCCCCCGTCCTCCCCATCCCTCCCCTCCTCCTGTCCTCCCCATCCCTCCCTTCCTCCTGTCCTCCCCATCCCTCCTTTCCCCATGTCCTCCCCATCCCTCCCTTCCTCCTGTCCTCTCCATCCCTCCCTTCCTCCTGTCCTCCCCATCCCTCCCTTCCTCCTGTCCTCCCCATCCCTCCCTTCCTCCTGTCGTCCCCATCCCTCCCTTCCTCCTGTCTTCACCATCCCTCCCTTCCTCCTGTCCTACCCATCCCTCCCTTCCTCCTGTCCTCCCCATCCCTTCCTTCCCCTGTCCTCCCCATCCCTCCCTTCCCCCTGTCCTCCCCATCACTCCCTTCCCCCTGTCCTCCCCATCCTCTCAGTGCTGAGCAGGCAGCCACTGAAGAATGTCCCAGGGCTAACGAGTGCTTCATTCAGGACAAGGAGAGATAAGAGAACAAACATGTGGTGAGAGAAATATGGGGAGAATGAGAGAGAGAGAAAGAGAAAGGGCTCATCCCTTGGCAGTAGTACTGTAGATGACTTTATCACTGACCTCGAGTCTCTCAGAGCATTCACAGTCAGCCCACTATCACCTCTATCAGATCACTTAAAAATCACAGTCTACCTGAACAGAGCAATACTCAATCACGAGGCATCAAAGCCAAAGGAACTGCACAATATTAAGAAATGCTATAAATGGAAGGAAAGTAGTGTAAAACCTACCAAAAAACAAATAGGCATCAACAAATTCAATCCCTTTCAGACAACTTCCTGGACAAAATATTTCACTGTAATAGTGAAGGTGTAAACTTGGCAGTATAGCGGACAACCTAGGAAAATTAACAACAATGACAAATGGTTTGAATAAGAATGTAAAATCCTAAGAAAGAAATTGAGAAACCTGTCCAACCAAAAATACAGAGACCCAGAAAACCTGAGTCTACGCCTTCAACATGGTGAATCACTAAAACAATACAGAAATACACACCGGAAAAAGAAGGAACGGCACGTCAGAAATCAGCTCAATGTAATTGAAGAATCCATAGAACCTAACCACTTTGGACACACTAAACAAACAACAACACAAAGAGTTATCTATCCAAAACGGAGACGTGTGGAAGAAACACTTATCTAATCTTTTTTGCTCTATAACAAAGAACAAACAGCAAAAGCATATACATTATCAATTCCAATACTTAGAATCAGCTATTAAAGACTACCAGAACCCACTGGATTCTCTGATTACATTGAATTGAAAGGCTGGTCATCACTCACATCAACAGCATCCTCCTGGACACCCTAGACCCACTCCAATTCACATACCGCCCCAACAGATCCACAGATGACGCAATCTCAATCGCACTCCACACTGCCCTTTCTCACCAAGACAAAAGGAACACCTATGTGAGAATGCTGTTCATTGACTACAGCTCAGCGTTCAACACCATAGTGCCCATGAAGCTCATCACTAAGCTAAGGACTCTGGGACTAAACACCTCCCTCTGTAACTGCATCCTGGACTTCCTGACGGGCCGCCCCCAGGTGGTAAGAGTAGTCAACAACACGTCTGCCCCACGGATCCTTAACACTGGGGGCCCTCAGGGGTCTGTATTTAGTCCCCTTCTGTATTCCCTGTTCACCCACGACTGCGTGGCCAAACATGACTCCAACACCATCATTAAGTTTGCTGACGACACAATAGTAGTCCTAGACTTGGCTCTGATCACCGACAACAATGAAACGGCCTATAGGGAGGAGGTCAGAGAACTGTCAGTGTGGTGCCAGGACAACAACCTCTACCTCAATGTGAGCAAGACAAAGGAGCTGATCGTGGACTACAGGAAAAGGCAGGCAGAACAGGCCCCCATTAACATTTAAAAATGTTTTGTAATTCTATGAATCTTACCCAGTTGATTAATTCATCCACTCACCCAAATCTTAAATTCCCAGATAAATCTTGTAATGATTTAAGTGACCATTGTGCTGTTGTTGCTGGTAGAAATACTAAGGTTCCAAAGACAAACCCACATTTTATTCGTAAGAGAAATTTGAAGTGTTTTAATGAGCAGGCTTTCTTTCATGATTTGTTTAATTTTGACTGGAGCAAGATTGAGCTTATCCCTGATGTGGAAACTGCCTGGAAATTATTTGATGATGGTTTTTCCCAAATAGTAAACAAACATGCCCCATTCCGCAGGTTCAGGGTTAAAGGGCGGGATAATCCATGGTTTTCTTCTGAGCTGTCTTGTATTATTCACGACCGTAATCTAGCCTGGGCTAAAGCCATGAAATCATGTTCTGATGCTGACTGGCTTATTTTTAGGCAGTTACAAAACAAGTGTTCTTATCTTCTCAGGAAGGCCAAGTCTGAATATTTTATGTCTGTTTACCACTGATAACCTGAATGACCCTAGAAAGTTGTGGAAGGCTATTAAGTCGATGTCTGGTAACAGTAATGTTAATGAATTACCGTCATGTGTTTTGAAGGACTGTTACTATATATGACAAAACTGAAATGCTAAATTGTTTCAATGAGCACTTTGTATCACCTGGTAGGCTGTTTGATTCAGTGTCCTCTGTCTCTGTACAACCCTGTGTGGATGAACCAGTGAGAGCTGGTCAAACTTTTAGCTTTTTGCCATTCTCAGTGCAGGTGATACATAAAGCCCTGAAACCCTTAGATCAGAGAAAGCCTGCAGGTCCTGATCTTTTGGATCCCTGCTTTTTAAATCTGGCAGCTGATTTCATAGCTGAACCACTTACATATATGTTCAATCTAACCCTGGAATGTAATGAAATTCCAAAGATCTGGAAATCAGCATTTGTCCTAACACTTTTAAAAGGGGGAGATCCAACTCTTTTAAATAATTATAGGCCAATCTCAAAGCTGTCACCCCTGGTGAAAATACTTGAAACTCTTGTAAGTGAACAGCTAAAATAGTTTTTATTTACTAACTCTATTTTATCAATGTACCAATCGGGCTTCAGGACGAAGAATAGCACAATTACAGCAGCCATGAAGGTTTTAAATGATATCACTGAAGCCATTGACAAAAAAAACAGCACTGTGTCTCACTTTTTATTGATCTAAGGCTTTTGATACAGTTGATCATGCTATACTAAGGCAGAGATTGTTGAGTGTATGTCTTTCGGAGCATGCAGTTGCATGGTTTGCTAACTATCTGTCTGATAGAACTCAGTGCACTCAATTTGATGGGCTTATGTCTGTTAAATTGTCTGTCTTGAATGGTGTGCCCCAAGGCTCTGTACTTGGTCCTCTCTTATTCACTATTTATATAAATGATTTATACAAAAATATCCAAAATGCACAACTTCATGTTTATGCTGATGATACTGTTATTTACTGTTGTGCCTCGTCTCTTACAAAAGCTTTCCAGAACATGCAAACTGCTTTTTATACTGTTCAACATACCTTGTGTCAATTGAAGCTTATCCTCAATACTGAGAGAACTAAACTAATGGTGTTTTCTAATGCAAGAAATAGACCTCTGAACCTTTCACCTATTACTACCTGTCCGGACAAGGAGATTGAGGTTGTAACCTCATATAAATATCTTGGAATTTTAATTGATGGTGGCCTCTCTTTTAAATTGCATATTCGAAAACTTGCCAAAACATTGAAATTGGGATTTTATTTTAGGAATAAGGCCTGTTTTTCTCTTAAAGCCAGAAGGAGGCTAGTATCAGCTACATTTATGTCTTTATTAGACTATGGGGATATTTTATATATGAATGCTTCCGCTCAGTGTTTGAGATCAATTGACACTCTTTACCATGGCACTTTGAGATTTATTTTAAACTGCAAAACCCTTACGCACCACTGCACTTTCTATACCAGGGTTGGCTGGCCTTCTCTAGTCACTCGTAGGCTCAGTCACTGGTATACTTTTTTTTACAAAGCCGTTTTGGGTTTCTTACCTTTTAATTTGTGTATTTTATTGTTCAGAAATGTGGTGGGTACTCTCTTCGTTCGCTGGACTTCATCCTGCTAACTGTTCCAAATGTCCAAACTGAATTTGGTAAAAGGGCTTTTATGTACTCTGCGCCATCGTCTTGGAACCCTTTACAAAATACTTTTAAACTGGAAGTACTTGTCCCGATTGGTGTTTTTAAATCACTGATGAAGGATTTTGAGGCTGATTCCCTGACCTGTCAATGTTTTCAATTTGCTGTTTTATACTCTTGTGAATTCAATGGTTTTTACTAGATTACTTGTAGTTTTTCATGTTGTCTGTCTGTAATTTGTTTGTAATGACTTGGTGCTGCCTATCTTGGCCAGGGTGCTCTTGAAAAAGCGATTTTAATCTCAATGAGCCCTTCCTGGTTAAATAAAGGTTAAATAAAAAATAAATAAAACATCGACTGGGCTGTAGTGGAGCAGGTCGAGAGTTTCAAGTTCCTTGGTGTCCACATCACCAACAAACTATCATGGTCCAAACATACAAAGACAGTCGTGAAGAGGGCATGACAAAACCTTTTTGCCCTTAGGAGACTGAAAAGATTTGGCACGGGTCACCAGATCCTCAAAAGGTTTTACAGCTGCACCATCGAGTGCATCCTAACCGGTTGCATCACCGCCTGGTATGGTAACTGTTCGGAATCTGACCGTAAGGCGCTACAGAGGGTAGTGCGAACGGCCCAGTACATCACTGGGGCCAAGCTTCCTGCCATCCAGGACCTATACAATAGGCGGTGTAAGTGGAAAGCCCATAAAATTGTCAGAGACTCCAGTCACCCAAGTTATAGACAGTTTTCTCTGCTCCCGCACAGCAAGCGGTACAGGAGCGCCAAGTCTAGGACCAAAAGGCTCCTCAACATCTTCTACCCCCAAGCCATAAGACTGCAGAACAATGAATAAAATCACCACTGGACAATTTACATTGACACCCCCCCCCCCCTCCCTTTTGTACACTGCTACTACTTGCTGTTAATTATCTATGCATAGTTACTTCACCCCCACCTACATGTACAAGTTACCTCAACTAACCTGTACCCCCGCATACTGACTCGGTACCGGTGCCCCCTGTATATAGCCTCGTTGTTGTTATTCTTATTGTGTTACTTTTTCTTATTACTTTTTCTTTTAGTCTACTTGGTAAATATTTTCTTAACTCTGCACTGTCGGTTAAGGGCTTGTAAGTAAGCATTTCACGGTAAAGACTACACTTGTTGTATTCGGCGCATGTGACAAATAAAGTTAGATTTGATTTGAAGAGGACAAAATACAATCCCTCCAACCCCTCCAAAAGGCCTGTGGTGTTGATGCTGTCCTACAGGAAATTATAAAATATACAGACCACAAATTCCAATTGGCTATACTTAACCTCTTTAATTAACATCATCAGTGAAGACAAATTTGACCCCAATAACTATCGTTGGATATGCGTCAACAGCAACCTTGGGAAATTCCTCTGCGTTATCATTAACAGCAGACTTGTACATTTCCTCAGTGAAAACAATGTACTGAGCAAATGTCAAATTGGCTTTTTACCAAATTACCCTATGACAGACCACATATTCACACTGCAGCCTTAATTGACAAACAAACAAACCAAAAGCAAAGTCTTCTACTGCTTTGTTGACTTTCAAAAAGCTTTTGACTCAATTTGGCATGAGGGTCTGCTTTACAAACTGATGGAAGGTGGTGTTGGGGGAAAAACATACAACATCATAAAATCCATGTACAGTCATGGTCAAAGGTTTTGAGAATGACACAAACATTAATTTCCACAAAGTTTGCAGCTTCAGTGTCTTTAGATATTTTTGTCAGATGTTACTATGGAATACTGAAGTATATTTACAAGGATTTCATAAGTGGCAAAGGCTTTTATTGACAATTACATGAAGTTGATGCAAAGAGTCAATATTTGCAGTGTTGACCCTTCTTTTTCAAGACCTCTGCAATCCGCCCTGGCATGCTGTCAATTAACTTCTGGGCCACATCCTGACTGATGGCAGCTCATTCTTGCATAATCAATGCTTGAAGTTTGTCAGAATTTGTGGGGTTTTGTCCACCCACCTCTTGAGGATTGACCACAAGTTCTAAATGGGATTAAGGTCTGGGGAGTTTCCTGGTCATGGACCCAAAATATCAATGTTTTGTTCCCCGAGCCACTTAGTTATCACTTTTGCCTTATGGCAAGGTGCTCCACCATGCTGGAAAAGGCATTGTTCATCACCAAACTGTTTCTGGGTGGTTGGGAGAAGTTGCTCTCGGATGATGTGTTGGTACCATTCTTTATTCATGGCTGTGTTCCTAGGCAAAATTGTGAGTGAGCCCAATCCCTTGGCTGAGAAGCAACCCCACACAGGAATGGTCTCAGGATGCTTTACTGTTGGCGTGACACAGGACTGATGGTAGCGCTCACCTTGTCTTCTCCGGACAAGCTTTTTTCCGTATGCCCCAAACAATTGGAAAGGGGATTCATCAGAGAAAATGACTTACCCCAGTCCTCAGCAGTCCATTCCCTGTGAATTTTGCAGAATATCAGTCTGAATCCACTTTAGGAGACGGTCCTTGCGTTTGCTAGACTTTCTTGGACGCCCTGAAGCCTTCTTCACAACAATTGAACCGCTCTCCTTGAAGTTCTTGATGATCCGATAAATCGTTGATTTAGGTGCAATCTTACTGGTAGCAATATCCTTGCCTGTGAAGCCCTTTTTGTGCAAAGCAATGATGACGGCACATGTTTCCTTGCAGGTAACCATAATTGACAGAGGAAGAACAATGATTCCAAGCACCACCCTCCTTTTGAAGCTTCCAGTCTGTTATTCAAACTCAATCAGCATGACAGAGTGATCTCCAGCCTTGTCCTCGTCAACACTCGCACCTGTGTTAACGAGAGAATCACTGACATGATGTCAGCTGGTCCTTTTGTGGCAGAGCTGAAATGCAGTGGAAATGTTTTAAGGGGGATTCAGTTCATTTGCATGGCAAAGAGGGACTTTTCAATTAATTGCAATTCATCTGATCACTCTTCATAACATTCTGGAGTATATGCAAATAGCCATCACACAAACCGAGGCAGCAGACTTTGTAAAAATTAGTATTTGTGTCATTCTCAAAACTTTTGGCCACGACTATACACACACAAAAAGTGTGTGTTTTAAATTGGCAAAAAACACATCTCTTTCCACAGGGCTGTGGGTTGAGACAGGGACGCAGCTTAAGCCACACCCTCTTCAACATAATATATCAACAAATTGGCAAGGGCACTATATCAGTCTGCAGCACCCGGCCTCAACCTACTAGAATCTGAAGTCAAATGTCTACTATTTTCTGATGATCTGGTGCTTCTGTCCCCAACCAAGGAGGGCCTACAGCAGCACCTTGATCTTCTTCACAGAATCTGCCAAACCTGGGCCCTGACAGTAAATCTCAGTAGGACACACATAATGGTGTTCCAAAAAAGGTCCAGTTACAAGGACCACAAATATAAATTCCATCTAGACACCGTTGCCCCTAGAGCACACAAACAACTATACATACCTTGGCCTACATCAGGGCCACAAGTAACTTCCACAAAGCTGTGAACCATCTGAGTAGACAAGGCAAGAACCGCCTTCTACGCCATCCGAAGGAACATATCATTTGATATACCAATTAGGATCTTGCAAAAAAATATTGAATCAGTTATAGAACCCATTGCCCTTTATGGTTGTGAGGTCTGGGGTCCGCTCACCAACCAAGAATTCACAAAATGGGACAAACACCAAATTGAGAGTCTGCATGCAGAATTCTGCAAAAATATTCTCAGTGTACAACGTAAAACACCAAATAATGCATGCAGAGCAGAATTAGGCCGATACCCGCTAATTATCAAAATCCAGAAAATAGTCGTTATATTCTACAACCACCTAAAAGGAAGCGATTCCCAAACTTTCCATAACAAAGCCATCACCTACAGAGAGATGAACATGGAGAAGAGTCCCCTAAGCAAGCTGGTCCTGGGGCTCTGTTCACAAACACAAACACACTCCACAGAGCCCCAGGACAGCAACACAATTAGACCCAACCAAATCATGAGAAAACAAAAAGAGAATTACTTGACACATTGAAAATAATTAACAAAGAAACAGAGCAAACTAGAATTATATTTGGCCCTAAACAGAGAGTACACAGTGGCAGAATACCTGACCACTGTGACTGACCCAAACTTAAGGAAAGTTTTGACTATGTACAGACTCAGTGAGCATAGCCTTGCTATTGAGAAAGGTCACCATAGGCAGACATGGCTCTCAAAATGAGGTGGAAACTGAGCTGCACTTGCTAACCACCTGCCAAGTGTATGAACATGTAGATGACCATTTTAGAGACACATATCTCCCTCAGACCCACAGACCCACAAATAATTCAAAAACAAATCATATTTTGATAAACTCCCATATCTACTGGGTGAAATACTAGTGTGCCATCACATCAGTAATATTTGTGACCTGTTGCCACAAGAAAAGGTCAACCAGTGCAGAACAAACACCATTGTAAATACAACCCATATTTCCGTGTATTTATTTTCCCTTTTGTACTTTAACTATTTGCACATTGCCACAACACGATATATATACATAATATGACATTTGTAATGTCTCTATTCTTTTGGAACTTGTGTGAGTGTAATATTTACTGTTCACTTTTAATTGTTTATTTCACTTTTGTTAATCCATTTAACTTGCTTTGGCAATGTAAACATACCGTATGTTTCCCATGCCAACAAAGCCCCTTGAATTGAATTGAGAGAGAGAGAAAGAGAGAGAGAGAGAATTAGAGGAAGAAAGAGGAGAGGTGAAGAGAGAACGAGAGAATCAGAGAGAGAGAGAGAGATCCAGTCTTCTCTCCTCTCTCCTCTATGGTGACATACTGAAGGTCTCCATTCGTTCCACCTGCAAATCGCCTCAGAAACAGAACAGGATCAAACACGCATTATCAAGTAAATGTCAACCATGGCCAAATACAGAGAGTGGTACTATTAAGAATCAGTCCACATGCATGGGTGAACAATGATTAGCTGCTACCTTATCCTCCTCGAGCTGTACAGTGTGCAACGCCAAAATACAGTATGGTGCTAATTTAACATTACCTGTGTGAACAGTCACACTATTGAACAGTACCTCACCAGCAGTGGCAGCCGGTGCTGTTTGAGATTAAGGAGGACAATAATTTTATGGGCATGGCCTTATTTCTATTACAGCATATTGGATGACTGTCATTCATATTCCATTCACCCAGTTCAATGTAACATTGATAGGTTTAGGCTACTACATACTACAATTGTATATTTTTTTTACCTTTATTTAACGAGGCAAGTCAGTTAAGAACAAATTCTTATTTTATAGGAACAGTGGGTTAACTGCCTGTTCAGGGGCAGAATGACAGATTTGTACCTTGTCAGCTCTGGGATTTTAACTTGCAACCTTCCGGTTACTAGTCCAACGCTCTAACCACTAGGCTACCCTGCCGCCCCAATCACAAGATTGCTTCAACCTTGTCACGTCCGCTCAAGGTGCAGCGTGGTGACCGTACATTTTCTTTATTAAATCAAAATGATGCCAAACAAAACAATAAACATTACAAAACCAAATCGTGAAGCTCGCTAACATAAATAGCATTCCTCTTTTTGATTCAGGTTGTTGAGTAGGCTAAATTAGCTATCTGCATTAATTAGCTAAGTAAGTGAAAGTGAAAAAATAATAATATATAGCTCTCGCTCTGCCGTTTCTACTTAATTTGTGAATAAATAAATTTGTTCAAAACTGTTTAACTATTGTCTTTCTCTCTCTTTGAGTCAACAACTTACCACATTTTATGCACTGTAGTGGAAGCTACAGAAGCTGCACCTTTTGCTTTCAGTAATAGATTAATTCTCTGATCCTTTGATTGGATGGACAACATCCAATCAATCAAACATCCAATTCATGATGCAAGAGCTCTGAAAGATTGGAAGATGTCCTCCGGAAGTCGTCATAATTACTGTGTAAGTCTATGGAAGGGAGTGGGAACCATGAGCCTCCTAGGTTATATATTGAAGTCAATGTACCCAGAGGAGGATGGAAGCTAGCTGTCCTCCGGCTACACCATGGTGCTGCCCTACAGAGTGCTGTTGAGGCTACTGTAGACCTTCATTGCAAAGCAGTGTTTTTTAATCAGTTTTGGTGACGTACATTTACTATAGTTTTATCTAAAAAGGATAACTTTTTCAATGTTTCACTAGTTTAATGAAATTCACTGAGAAGGATGAGGAGCCTCCACTGCTCACCAGAAAAGATCTCCTCTGCTAAACACATGGTTGATTTGCCGTAGCATCTGCTGTCTTACTAAGCACCTGAGAAATACAGTTGAGGAGGTGCATGTGTACAGCACAGTACAGCTCTTCCCTTATCCAACATCTGGGGAAGCAGATGACATGTCTTAGATATCTCTGAGGAATAAGGCCACCTCTGTTCTGCCCCATATGGTGGGATGACAGAGAGCACGAAGCCACAGAACAGAGCCGTCCCGGACAAGATTTCTAAACACATACATTTGGATCTACTAATGACATTGAGCCACCATGAGAGAAAAATGGGGGTTCAATAAAATGTGTCCACCAATTATCTCCAAAAGTGACTAATTATCTCTCTGAGAAGATTCTTGATTTCTTACTGTACACCTTGGTTGGTCCGTGAGTCACTGTGACAAAATATACATTTCATTCCGGACAAGGTGTCCTTCAGGCACAGAGGAGTCCCCCCTAAGTGACGGCTTCACCAGGCAACCACTCAGAGGAGGGGGGTGAGGGGGTGAGAGGGGGTTGCCTGGGACAAAGGCCAATTCTCCTTAGTGTTAGCGATAAAAATCCATCTGATTGAAATTGCGTCTGATTATGAGAGAGATAGAGGGAGAGGAGGGAGGAGAGTGGCTTGCACAATCGCTGAGGTGCTCTTTTTCATTCTCCTGTCCTACGCTTCGCCTGATGAAAGCTAATTACGCTGTGTAGTGAGGAAGAGAGAAGGAGAGGCCGCTGTGCTGGTGGAGGAGAGGAAATAGGGGAAAGAAAAGGAGAAAGGGAAAGCAGGGGTTGGGCTAATTGGGGTGTGTGATTACACAGACTGCTGTTGGGAGGATTTAGCCAACAACAGACTCTGCAGCAGGGAACACACTGCTTTGCCATCAGGAGAGACGGAGTGAAAGGAGCAGGCGATAACACTGATATTTCACTAATGGTGCCACACACACACATACCCACACACCATACCCACCTTCACTTCAGTCACGCTACCAGACAAGACAGTGCTGTAATAGAGGAATCGGGGCAGGATGTTAGCTGTTCCTTGCTGTTCAGGTTTGGAAAGGCTAACGCTCTTACTGAAGATGGAAGGATCTAAACATGGGTTCAATGCTTATTTGTTAATGACCTCTGTGTTTGGCCATCTCAACAGCAGCCAGCCCCAGCCCAGACTAACAGAACAGCATGAAGTAGAACCAGCCCCAGCCCAGATAGTACAGCATGAGGTAGAACCAGCCCCAGGCCAGATAGAACAGCATGAGGTAGAACCAGCCCAAGCCCAGACCAACAGAACAGTATGAGGCAGAACCAGCCCCAGCCCAGACTAACAGAACAGTATGAGGTAGAACCAGCCCAGACTAACAGAACAGTATGAGGTAGAGCTGGCCCCAGCCCAGATAGAACAGCATGAGGTAGTTGTCATTAGACAGTAGATTCAGACAGTAACAATTGGACGGGAAACTGGACAGAACTTGAACTGAGCACCAGGGTCAACTAAAAGAAAGAGCCTGTGAACTGTCCATGTTGTCCAGGGTTGTACGCTACTGACACCACAATGACCTGCTCTCCAGATCCATGAAGCATCCGTCTTCCCCACTATCTCACTGCTAGATGGGGCATAATATTGATCAGCGGTTCATTCAAAATGTCCCTCCTCCCCCCCATGTAGCTCCTCTCCCTTCTTCTCTCCTTTTATGTTGCAGAACAAAAGCGTAACCAGTGAAAGGCTAGAGACAGGGTGAGTTAGGGACCATCGATGGTAAAGACAAAACCAAAGGGCTGGTTTGACTAAATGTCACTGGTTATTTACACTAAGAAGAAGTGTCAGTCTTAGAGAAAAGAGAACCTTGTTAAGGTGAAGACATTTATCTAAGCAGTGCTTAATTTCCAGTTAAAAGGGCCTTACGGATCCCTCAACCTCAGTTTATCACTGACCACGTCACCTGTAATACCATGAGGAAAGAGTTATCATGTTCTCAAGAACCACCACCAAATTGGAGGGCGCATTTGCCAGTTATCAGACATTACAAGTACAACTGCTAGGATTGACCAACGACCAATGAAACAATTAAATTGGCACAGAATTAACCGGCATCAAAAACGAATGTTCATTAGAGATGAAGAAGGGAGAGATGAATATGGATTTTCCCACTTCAGGCCTGTCCAGTGGCTTGTTCTTGGGCCTAATCCCTCCCTGCTATCCCATCAGGCTGTACTGTACCGTGGGCCGTAGAGCCCTCTCGACCCTACTCGGTAACCTCCACTATCAAAGCTACAGGTGCTGCACGAGTGGCTTCACATCAAAGCTCCCCCATGTCCTCCTAATGAAACACAATGTTGTTGCTCCAACGTTGTCTTTGAACCTCCCCCTCCTCCCGATCTGGCCCACAAAGGCTCAATTAGCCTCACTTCAGAACTCCACGCAACGGCGACATCAGCCACGTTCTATCCCTTGTCGTCGTCGTCCCCCCCCCCCCCCTATCACAGACCCTCTTGAATCAGGCTGCAGCTTTGTTTGGGTGAATTATTACAACATCGTCAGCTGCTGTTGTTTCTAATCAACTGAAAACCCTGGGCATCGTGATCAAGGTAACTTCTGGATGAGAGCAAACACAGGCGGATCAGAGAGGGAGTGTTATCAGTGCTGGAGGTAGATGTGTGTGTGTGTGTGTGTGAGATGGTGGTTAAAGATGATGAAGAGGGGCAGAGGCTAGGGTTAGGGACACCAGAACCATGTACAGATCCATACAGTACGTCCATCCATATGTCCACATGATCCCAGAAGAGAATATGAGGGTGATGAACGGGTCAAAAGTGTCATTTCCTCTTCTGGAGGAAATAAATAATAATAATGATGTTGGCTATTTCCTCACTTTGTCATCATGTCTACTAATTATAAAACATACAAAGTAGAGGTGCAATGTCTGATTGGACATTTTGAAGGAAGTTCACTTTTTGGCCGCTAGATGTCACTATAAGACATAGGGAAAAATACAAATCGACTTTATCTTAGTGCAAGTGACAGAGCAAAGGCCTATTCAACAGAGGTATATCATGTCTACCAATATTGTAGTGTTCAAATCTATTCTTTTGGCATTATAATATATTTATGAAGCGAAGCAAATAGCTACTCATCAAAACACTTGCTCTCTTGTAGTTAATAATCCCATTCCTTCTATCTGAGACTCATTCAAAAGCCACGTAATAATATCCTTTGGCGACATGCTGAGAGTTGGAGTTTCAAAGGATCAACCAGAAAGACTGAACTATAGCCAATGATCTAACTAGCCAAAAAAAAACAACATCCAGAACGATCTACTTAGATAAACAATAGACGATGGCTGATGGTATAGCACATTGTGGAGATGAAGAGAAGGGGAGTGAGGCAGGGATGTAGCAGCATACATCATTCTATCCTAGTTCTACTGATAAGAAACCCCTGGAGTTCAGCGAAATGATCAAGTCCATTGAAATGAGTCGCTGATAAGCTTTACATCTCTCCCGGTCATCACAAAGGAAAGATGGAAGACAAATTGCATACCAAAGTCTCTCTCTCTCTCTCTAGATTAGAATTGCTACTTGTTTATGTTGTTTGAGAGTGCAACCACACAATTAGTTTTAGTGGGTGGCTGACTGCAGGAAATAACTTCTCCTTCTCTAACTCAACAACTCGATTGGCGGTGCCCCTTGTGATACGGATCCAAGCCTGTGTGATCAAAAAGTTGGAACACCTAACTATTTATTGTATCATCCTTACAGTGAGATCCCATAGTAGGTCCTAGATCACATCTCCCAAACAGATTGTCATTCAATCCAATTTATTCGGGGTAACCTTTTGTAAAGTGCCCATATGCTTGATTAGCATCAACACGCACATGCTTCTGTTTATCTCCATAATGCAGACACATATGGACCAAACTGCTGGGGATGGGAGGCTAACATCTGGGACGATAACCAATCTAATTATATTGTAACATAGGACTATATAAAATAAAACGGAATCTATTGTTGCTGGTTTTATTTGACTCAGCGTCTGCTTTTCTTTTTACAAAGCATTTTAAACATGCTATGCTTTATGTTGCAGTAAGATTATTTCATGTGCATTGTTACTGGGCTCTATGAATGTATGGAAACAGGTGTTTTGTAGACTACTATTTACCTGGGAAATAATTATCTGTTTTGTGATTGGCCTTTGCATTATTGACGTAGAAACTTTATTGATACAGGAAGTGACAGACAGTTATTCTGTTGTGTCAGATGTGTTCAATATAAACACTTGCAATGTTATTAAAGTGAGTTAACTGCTAATAGCCATATTCACTTTGCTGCCCAGTGTGTGTGAGAGAAGCTGAACTAACTAAACACTCGACTGTCTCGACAGGTAGACATATCACATTGATTGCGTTTGAACAACTTCTTCACGCACATCCTTGCAATGCTGACTTGCACCACGAATGCTGTCTTCCCACAACGGCGACCGATGAGGTAGGCGAATTGTTCTCCTCTCTCCTTGCAGTCGCCACGGTTTGCCCCGGAATAACACAACCTACAAGAGGCTCTTCTCCCCTTTCCTTCTCCCAGCACGGCCACGAGGCGTGATATCTCGACGACTCCGTCCTGAATAGCGGTTGTTGCATTATCTTCTTACAAGCTAATTCATTAGGGAATATAATGATGACTTCTTATCAAGAGGTATTGTAGAGATTGTATTATCTGGGAGACCGTTGAAGGACCCTCAGGTTTTTGACTGCAGCTAATAGTTTGATATAATCACTTGAATAAAAGTAAATTGTTACTTGCGGTCTCATTGGCAGTTTCTATTCAAGTACCAAATCTTCAGGTGCAATGTCTGTCTAAGGGAGAATAATGATACAATTAAAAACGTTTACAATTAAACATTTCATTAGTCTGTGAATTTTGCTAGGAGCACATTTCCTCATTTTACTTTCCCCAAACATGCATTAGAATCCAGTTTAATGCAATAAATACATAATCTCATAATTTTAGATAAACCCATGTGACATTTAAGTGCAATTCTTATTTAAATGAGAATCCTTTGCCTTCGAGTAACTGAAGGTATTTGAATAACATGAAGTCTGCATTTTACTACACTCTGAGCATGCTTTGAGAGGTTGTTTTACATAATTTCATTGACGATTGAAAAAAAATGAATAAACAATGGATTATGTAAAATGCCACAATCTAAATTGCATCGCAAGAAGAGCACATGGTTAAGACACGTTAAGGATCAATGAAGGCGGCTATCATGTCAATATTGCAGAAGGTTACACTACTTTATATAGCCTACATTGTGTATGTTCAAATGCTATTGAATTTAAATAAATAAATGATGTATGACAAGAAGTTACAACAAAAATCCACTTATCTTGCCGTTCAAGATAAATGTGCTGCACATCAATGATATGAATCTAATATATCTAAACACATGAAATAAATGATTTATTTACAACATATTTAGAACACACACACACACACTCTTCCACTCTCCCTTGCGCTCTCTCTTGATGTCTCACTGTAAAGAAGTAGTTGTGGCGACAGTGTGTTATTTGTGTACTACGGCCTATTACTGTAGGCAGTGAAACAATAGCTCTTCTCCGTGCAAGTTTCCCTCGCTGGTTCAACTGTAATGTTTTTGGGATTCCAAACTGGAATTCTGAATAAAACAGACCGTTCTGCTTCAATACACACCTGTCTAGAAAATCTGTTCACCAACTGAAATCTATGGTAACAACATGAAGGGGTGCACCAAATGGAAGGGAGATGCTCCTATAACCTGCCGCCCTACTTCAAGGGACCGCCGCAGAGGATAATTGAACTTAGCAATAAGCCTCCCCTCTATTGTTTTAATAGTGGTGGGCATGGATTTTCTTTTACCTGCTGGCCAAATGACTTACATCTGCATGCTCTTTAGCAATCTGCCCTTTTCTCTGAAATAACACTCATTGCGTAATATTCAAATGAGAGCGGGCCTCAGTCACTAGTACATTATGATTAGCTGGAAACCGTTTAGCATCTGCCAGCCCCTCCACTGGCTGAGCCCACATCATATGTAGTGGTACACAAAGGGTTATGGGCCATCGTTTGATGGACACGCCGCCTTTTGATTTTTAATTGTAATCCTCTCCACTTGAGGACGGTGGAAACGCCGCTGCCGTCATTTGAAACACTGCAGCCGGAGATGTGGAATAATATTCAGCCCCGGCGACGCTCCGGCCCACTTCTCATCCCTGTGCTGCAACATTAAAAGGTGTCATCCAACTGAAATGTAAATCACAGTTCTTGAAAACAAATTAGGGCGAAAGATAACAGGGCAGCGCTCTGTCAGTACAGCATCAGAAGGGCTCCATCTAGGAGGTGGGCTTTTCTTTCAGTCCCCAAATTGCAGCTAGGCCTGTTATCACGGGTAATAGTGTGCTGTCAGCCAGGTTGATTACGAGGTTATAGTAAACAATCGGCTCTAAGCGCTCACTCCCGATGAATTGGAGCGGGGGGCGAGAGAAAGAGGAGCACACATCACATTCATCAAGCAGATTCAAACAGACTCGCTGCCTGTCTGCCTGGCTGGGTGCAATAGTTGGGGCCACCGTCGCGGCCTCCGCCGCTTCTCTAACTCTCCTGATAATTGGCCATTCTACTCTGGTGTGATTTTTGCAGCCCTCTACCTAGTTATCATGCTTCTAACCATCAAGCGGAGTTGCTTTATCACTGGAGAAAGTACTTTAATAGCTGCTGGAAGAGTGACTGACAAATGGTCCTGCAGTTTTTGAAAAGGCTGATTTTGAGAAGTGTTGTAAGCCTAATACAAATAATTAGCCAGGTTATAGACACAACCTGTGAGGATTTTGGCCTAATAACCAATTAGCAATATGAAGCATCTCATTCATCATGATGTTGAGGTGCACCTTGGTTCATTCATATGATGCCTATAACACTCTGTGCAGACTTATAGTGTATTGAAAATGCATGGACACTGGTGTGCACAAACAGGTTTACCGTGCTGGCATGGGGTTATACTGCACTGTATGGTCTTGCTGTGCCCATTACATTACTAATGCTTCTGCTTCACTATCTTTGTTTACACTTCTGCCCACTGACACTTGTCTTATTCTGATAACTGGACGGGATCTACCTGCTATTTTACCATTCATCAATTGTATTTGACCACAGGGGAAAGGTATATTAAATGCAACCGTATGAACATTGCAGTGCTGGTTGTATTGAATTGATTCCTTAGAGCCCGTTCTGCTAGCAAAGAGTTGAAAATCAGAGGTTATCACAAACAATCCTGACAGTCTGTGATCTGGTCCTTCTGAACTCCTCTGGTCTGAGAAACCATCCTGACAGTCTGATCTGGTCCTTCTGAACTCCTCTGGTCTGAGAAACAATCCTGACAGTCTGTGATCTGGTCCTTCTGAACTCCTATGGTCTGAGAAACCATCCTGACAGTCTGTGATCTGGTCCTTCTGAACTCCTCTGGTCTGAGAAACCATCCTGACAGTCTGTGATCTGGTCCTTCTGAACTCCTCTGGTCTGAGAAACCATCCTGACAGTCTGTGATCTGGTCCTTCTGAACTCCTCTGGTCTGAGAAACCATCCTGACAGTCTGTGATCTGGTCCTTCTGAACTCCTCTGGTCTGAGAAACCATCCTGACAGTCTGTGATCTGGTCCTTCTGAACTCCTCTGGTCTGAGAAACCATCCTGACAGTCTGTGATCTGGTCCTTCTGAACTCCTCTGGTCTGAGAAACCATCCTGACTGTCTGTGATCTGGTCCTTCTGAACTCCTCTGGTCTGAGAAACCATCCTGACAGTCTGTGATCTGGTCCTTCTGAACTCCTCTGGTCTGAGAAACCATCCTGACAGTCTGTGATCTGGTCCTTCTGAACTCCTCTGGTCTGCTGTCCAGTCATTTGGGAGGTAGTGATAAACACACTGCAGTACTATGTAGTGAATAAGAGCTGAGAACAGACCAGAGGGCTCTCTAACTCCCAGCTCTGATATCCTCAGCGCTACCATTATTTATCTCAATCAGCTCCTTGTTTGAGCCACTTTCAGACAATTAAAGATAGTTGGGGTTACAAATTTGTTACAAATCAAGCTTGTTTAGATCCTGCTAAAATTGAGACGGGGGGGGGCTGAGGGAGCGGCTGGGATTGGTTTCTGCAAACTTGCCTCTGTACCTAGTTCCCGAGTGTGGAGGTCTGATAGTAACGAGGGGGAAAGGGTCAGTCGTTTCCTTGGCCGTCTCCATTAGCGAACAAACAGGACCATTGTGGAGCCTTTGGAAGTGATGAGGTTGCAAATGGAATCCTGCAGGAGGAAACAAAGATGAGGGGATTGTTTAGTGTAACAGGACTCTGGGGCAGGTGCCCCTCTCAGACACTTTAATTGATCTAATTTGTTACTTATACCTCTCCGATCAAGCTGCTATCATTGCTGGGCTGTCCCCTAGACCCGGCCGGGCTCTGCTACTGTGTCACAGTCGGAGGGGAGAACGAGAGAGAGAGGGTAGAGAGGTGGGGGAGACTAAGGGGAAAGAGGATAGAGGGAGGCCAAGCTCCCCAGCCAGCCAGTCAGTGAGACCAGGACCAGGGCTCTACCCTTACCGGCTTAATTTCACCAGCGTTAGTTCACCTGGCCCTGAAACGAGACGCTTCCAAATATCCCAATTACACTAGCACTTCTTGTCCTTTTGTAACAGGAATTCTCCCTGTGTATTTTTTCTGTACCCCGAGAGCACAAAGTCCACAGTTGTCCAGTGGAGTAGCTCAGACGACGTGCTCAAGCAGGCATGTCTGTTTGACAGGAAGTTAGAGGATCGTATGTGCTCTTAATGGCCTCAATTGAACACTGTATCAGGCCACTGTTCTGTAAACTGACATTTTACAGCTGCTGTGGGTCATGTACAATGTTATTGATCTGGGCATCATGGATTCTTTAGCTTCCCGGATCTTGTTTATGCTGACATTACTGCTACTGTTTGGCAACCTTTGTCCTTTGCAGTTGCTAAATGATTGTGTTTGACACAATGTTTTTCAAGATTGCGTCCTGTCATAAGGTTTAGTCCATTTCACATGGCTTGACTTTGTTCGTTCCTGATATGGTGATCTAGACCATATAATCTCTGAGGTGTGACCATACTGGGGCCGAGGCTGAGACCTGTCTCTTAGGGTTTAAGTTTGGTGTACTTTCTTGGTGCATAATGTTTGACAAATCAAGTTTCTACCCAGTAGGACTCTGTGAGGCCGCGCTGGTTTGGCCTTTCAAGGTCGCGTGGCTTCATAGACTTCTGTGCCATGTCTCTGTGTGCTTTTGGCTATTTCTGTTGGCCTTTTGTTATTTCATCCCCCTCCTGTCAGAGTCTTAAAAGTTGTCATGCGAGGGGTGAGAGCACAACAAGCTGCATGCCTGCAGCTCCTCACGCATTTCAACTTGGCTGTCAACGGACGAGATGGGCGCAATTCACCCCAATTAGCCAAATCCTTTCAGATTTTCTAAAACAAATCGCATTTTTATTTCGCCCGCGTCCATCGTCTGCCAATTTCACTGGAAGTAAGAGTGCACCAATTAATGGCCGGGGTCCGGCGGCGGCACCACCCACCACCAGCCCTGCCCTCCCTGGCACTGGTGCAGCATGTTTCAAGCGTCGGGTGGCATCTTGTGAGGCCGGCTCTTCATCAACGGTAAAGCAAATGAAATGAGACTAATAGGAAGCTAGTTTCCAGGCAGCCGCTGATTAAAAGGTCTATGGAGCTCCCGAGGCATCGCCTGCGTCCAGGTCTCCTACATCACATTGGGTAGGGGAACTCTAGATTGCTCCTGTAATGTCATTTCGGACATCAGCACGTCTGTCTCCCTAAGGGCCCTCCCATACTTCCCTCAGACTCATTTGTTTTGGGTGGTTGCTACGCGCGGCTAGGAAATCTACACTTCTTCCTTTGGGGTGTTAATTAAGGAGAGCATCCAAAATTAATCAGCAAATTCACCAGGGCGAAGGGGGATCAGTCTGAAGGCCGGGGAAACAAAGTGCTCTCGCACCGTGGAGAAAGAAGCCTTCGGCTATGGCCACGGAGATAAACAAGTGCACAGACGGCGATGTGACACACAAATTCATATAAGTATATCATTTTACACTCATTTTCCCTGTCAGCTTGTCACTTTGAATTATAAAGGTTGATTCGCTTATCTGGCTAAGTGCGATCACACAGGCCCGGTCATCTGAATATCATCATATGGTCAACGTCTCCAGTGAAAGAGCTAGGCTAACTGGGCTAACCAGAGTTACAGGGGAAGAGCTAGGCTAACTGGGCTAACCAGAGTTACAGGGGAAGTTCCTCTGAGGTTAGGCCAACCTCAGCCAAACGGACAGCGATCCTTCTGAAAGTCACGGGATGTTCACTCGGCCAGCTGAGGCTTATCTCACCATCCAAACTCCCAGTCTGCAATCCTGCATTTGATGGCCCACGTCTCAAGCCAAACACCAGAAGCATCCTCTCTGTCCCGTACTACTTTCATTCACTTTCATCTGTCTTTTCCTCCACCTTCAACACCTAAACATGCTTAGATGTTACTCCATTTGTGTCTTTTTAATTTATCTTTGGAGTTTTTTTTTTAGCACAGTCTAATTAGCACAGCGCCTGGAGGCTATTTGTGACCTTTCAGTATGTAAATACACAGGCGATGCCTCTCTCTCGTTCCCCATGACAGGAGCCGGGTGGGGTGTAACATGGAGGCACTTGGCTGGGGTGACACCACTAAGGGCATGTTTGGCAGTTAGCTATTGATATGAGTGAGCGAGGTGTTTGGTTCCGCGCCGTGGCAGCAGATTGATGGGTGACAGGTGTGACACTATTGCCTGACGCAATGCGGGGACACTGTCTCCTGTCACTGAACTCCTCTCGCTGCCTCTTCCAATGCGGAGGCTCCTGAGTGAGAGAGAGGGCCTCTCGATGAGGGGCATACAGTGGCACTAGCATGAACAGGCACAGGAGGCTGCTGAGGGGAGGATAGCTGGTATTAAGTGAATGGAATAGTGCATATAACACAAGGAAACCAAGTGTTTGATGTGGCAATACCATTTTCATTCCATTCCAGCCATTACTATGTGCCCGACCTACCCAATGAAGGTATCACCGGCCATCTGTGGTGGAGAGGCAGGAAGGCAGGCTGCACCCATTGCCATCTACTGTAAGTGTACAATGTGTTTCTGGGTCTGACACGCTGTTGTCCTTTACTGTTAGGAGGTGGAAAGACCGCATGCTGCTAACATGGGTTAGGATGAGGTTCAAAATCAGCATGGAGTGGGACATTCAGAGATACACTACTGTATGATGGACTGACTGGTTTACATGTGTTTGACGTGAGAATGTATTGTATGTCTATCCTGTATGGTCAATAAAGTTTTCTATTCTACTCTGCTAGAGGTTTTGGCTGTGGCTTCCTACACAGTACGGCTAACTCTACCTAAAGCAGTGAAATGTTTGAATTCGCTCTAGTGTTGAAAATATATCATGGTTTAAGTGATAATATATGTGAAAGGAAATGGCCTGCGGTGTCAGTTCATTTTCACCAATTTTTTTTCTTCCTAGATGACACCCTGAACACATTGTTACGTTGTTAGTATCCATCCTATATTCTCGTTAAATAGAACTGTGCCAAAACAGGAAATGTGTCTGTTTTCCAGTAGGCTAATATATATACATTAGCTGATCCTAGTTAAGTGGTCCTCTGGGTCAGAGGGGTGGTCAGGCAGACCTGGCTGGACTATTGATTGGGGTAGTCCTGACCTGGCATGGGGGCTGAGGTACGACTCTTTTGGCCTGAGTTAGTTTGAAGTTTTCTTTAGTTTTATTAGTCGTATGTACAGGATACACGCGGTATATACCGTCAAACAAAATGCTTACCCAGAGGGTCCTTCTGGACAATGCAACGAGGATAAATAATAAAAGATAGGAACGCCAACAGGAAGTAAATGGCTCAGTGGAATTGATTAAACATAGGGCTGTTCTGAACTGATGAGTCCTGGTCCAACTAACAGACCCTCTGGCTACCCCACACACTTTGTTCAGCTCATTGTGAGAACTTATTGAGAGAGGAAAAGTGTTTCTGACAGGTGCTGCCTTTTGAACTTTTCTTGACACCCCAAAATGGCTTGTGTGGCCTGTGTTGAATTGTGATATGGCTTTTATTCCTCTGAGACATTCTAAAGTGTTTTTACTCACATTAGCATACATTAGAAACGAGCGGTGGATTGCCAAACTACATTACTTTAAAAGACAAATGGAGATCTGCATATTGTGAATATGAACGAGGACCAGTAATATGGAATATTAATTGATGGTAATCTCCTTTGCCAGATCATGATTCTGAAATGAGCCAACTCTGACCTGTTTTAGTGGTAAATATAGTTACAGGGGGAAAAGATGTGTAGAGAGAGTTTTAACTCACACACACACACACACACACACACACACACGCACACGGCTGAATAACTTACGAGGGTTGTCATCCTTTGTACAAAAGCATAAACAACACTGCAGACAAGACACAGACGTGTGAAAATACCGCTGTAATGCCTGAGTCGTAACTGTTTTACTTGAGCTGGCGTTTAATGTATGAATAATGTGTACAAATGGCACGTCTCTCCTTCCATTTGCAGAGAGCCGTGGTGTATTCATGGACTGCCGGTGGTCTCCAGGGGCCGCCTCGCCCCCTTCAGCTGTATTAAATACCTCTAAAGTGTATAATTGCTGATCAGAGAGGCTGTTTGGTGTGTAACGGCCTTCTTTCTCAGAGAGGAGGATGGTGGGAGGGGGAGAAGGAAGGAACGCTACACCTCAGGTATCATTTTGCTATATTTGTTCACAGCGGCTGGTTGCTGGTTGCAAGCAGTGGAAGACACACAGCGGAGTGGTTCAGTCAATGGGAGCAGAGGTGTCTCTTTACCGGGGCCTTTGTGTGGAGAACAGGTTGGGTTGTAGCATTGTGGCTCTAACCGGCAGAGCTGACATAGATCCAGTTAATAACTAAAGGGCCCCACTACACAGTGGGATCCCTATCTGCCTGCCACACTGACCTCTGAGAGGGGCTACCCAGGGGGCCTTGGTGTCCCTGTCCCCCAATCACAATGAGGGGCATCCAGCATCGCCCTCCACCCCCACCCCCCTCCCTCCAGACAGCCCACCTGCCCAGCTACCCCCCCATCCCCCAGAGTGGTGTCTGTGTGCGGCCAGGGCCGGCATTCCACTCGGACACTGATGCAGAGTGACCAACGTGACCGTTTCACACAAGCTGCCCTCCAGTAGAGCTGTGCTGGAGCCAGACTCAGGCAGGCAGGCCTGAGAGAACCGGGGACAGGAGGGGACACAGGATGGACATCCTTAACTGGAAGGCGACAGACTCTGGTCTGTTTGTCTAGAAGGCCGTTTTTAAGCCAGCTACCAACATATTTAAGTCATGGACATTACAGTCTGAGATCACACAACTGTATTTTATAGAATGTTCCCAACACAAGTACTGACTTTGGTAAGAGTGCTTATCGGAACACTTTGCAGAAGGATTTTAAGACTCAATCATTTTATTTCCGATTGATGGTTTTAAGTCCCGGATTGGAGGGCTGCTGTACACAGATTGCACATTTTTCAACCTGCTCTGTATCTTCAGTCAGTCACTTTTCACTGTTTTAACCCCTACTCGTTGTTCTGCTTCATGCTGTGCCGTGTGGAACTATATGTATGCTGCCCTCAGTCTTGGCCAGGGCTCACTTGAAAAAGAAATGTCGTCTCAATGTGACCTCTGGTTAAATAAAGGATACATAAAACATAAAATGAGAGAGACCAGACAAAGGGAGATAAGTCTCCACAAAGACAACAGCAGAGAGCTGAAATGAGAGAGACAGGACAAAGGGAGATACGTCTCCACAAAGACAACAGCAGAGAGCTGAAATGAGAGAGACAGGACAAAGGGAGATACGTCTCCACAAAGACAACAGCAGAGAGCTGAAATGAGAGAGACAGGACAAAGGGAGATACGTCTCCACAAAGACAACAGCAGAGAGCTGAAATGAGAGAGACAGGACAAAGGGAGATACGTCTCCACAAAGACAACAGCAGAGAGCTGAAATGAGAGAGACAGGACAAAGGGAGATACGTCTCCACAAAGACAACAGCAGAGAGCTGAAATGAGAGAGACCAGACAAAGGGAGATACGTCTCCACAAAGACAACAGCAGAGAGCTGAAATGAGAGAGACAGGACAAAGGGAGATACGTCTCCACAAAGACAACAGCAGAGAGCTGAAATGAGAGAGACAGGACAAAGGGAGATAAGTCTCCACAAAGACAACAGCAGAGAGCTGCAAAAAACAACTAGTCATCAGAATCACAGAATGAAATGCAAGCAAGAGAGATACAAGCCTATGTAGAATAGCTTTTTGAAATGACAACAGAGTTCTAGATATGCATAGTGTTTAACACCACTAAACGAGTAGGGATCATATGTGACTGGAAATGATATCTGTTAATGAAGTGAAGAAGATTCCCACCCTTTAGTTTGTGTTATTATATTTAACTATAATTAATTATATTTACCTTTTATCTTGTTCTTATTAGTAAGTAATATGTAATATGTACTCTAGTTGGATATTATATTTATTATTTTGTTTAGTCACAAATCATATTTTACTTGATTTCTGTCTTCTTTAATTATGAAATTAACAATTCAGATGAAGTTAACAACAATATGAAGGTCATTTATACATAAAGTGGTCTAAAAAGCTTGAGGTGTCAAATCGATACCTTAACAGATTTTTATTGTTCAGGCAAATTTGAGCCGTTTCAAAATGTTTGCCACAATTGTCCTCTGAAATGTCCAAATTGAAGACCTGAGACCCAATGTTAAAGGCCAAGGCCAGTCAAATTGAGGAAATAGTACAGAATGAATAGAAGGAAACTAAAAGTTTGTTCTCAATTAAATATGAATGCTTAGAGGCAAATCCTGTCACCACGGCAAATATTTCACTCCTTTCCGAATGTGAAGATAGGAAGCTTGAGCTAGCAGGAACGTGTTGATTAATGAAATACAAACCTTCGCCAATTTAGTGCACATTTTCCTCCTCCTTCCTCCTTCCTCCTTCCCTCCTTCCCTCCTAGCCTTGTTAGTCCTCAGCCTTAGGTGGAATCATTGAGCAGAGGTTTGCTGTGGCACAGGCCCCTCTGAAAGAGAGAATAGAGCAGAGAGAGGGTTGAAATAATTTGTTTAATTTGGAGCAGCTCCCCTCACAGCAGGTGATGATGGGGATATGGGGGTTGAGGAGGGTTTGGGGGGGTTGTGGCTGGGATGAGGGGGCTTGGTAGCGGGCGGCTCGGGTACCCCGTGTCACACTTCACTTGCCCCAGCTGCAGACCCTTGGTGTCGGCCTGACCCCCCCCCCTCCCCACGCGACCCTGGCCAACACAAAACCAGCTCCTAATTATCTCTGAATAGCAGTTTGTTTTAACCCTAACTTGTGCTAATGGATTGTGATCGGTAGATGAGGGGAAAATAAATTGAGATTCTTCCTCCTTGTTGATTGTCACGACACCCGTTGTCAGATTCTTGTTGTTGTTATACTTTGGTGCCTCCCGGTTTGACCCACAAGACCCAGAGTGACCAAAGACTCCATTTGTGTGTATAATTCCCCCGTAGAACAAAAGACAGAGAAATTTAATAAGAAACAGGGTGAACCGACAACCAATTGTAGAGAACTGGCTCATTGTGAAATCTCTTTACACACTTATAATCGATTTGCAGCTAAACTTTTCCAGAGAATTCTGAGCCAGTGAAAACCCCAGATCAGTATAGGACAACACTATGATTCATCCCTCCTGCTCTTTCCTGGGAACATGGCAGACAACAGAACAGCAAAACAACAAACAGTTTGGCCTGAAAGGCCACTGTAGCCTGTGGTCTTCTGTGGAGGCAATGGTCGTACAGCGGTGGCAGTTGGTCACTCGAAAAGCGGTTGGTCGGTCAGTGAAGTAGGTGGAGGGCACTTGAGCTGCGGCTCCAACAGAGAGAAGTGCTTCAGTTCAGCCGAGAGGGACGGGAACGAGGACAGAACTCGCTGCTGTGGAGGGTCGTCAATGCAAACGAGAGTGTCATCAGACAGGGCAGGTCAGGGGTCAGCTCTGGTTCTGATGAGTCCGTGGCCCCTCGCTGCACATAAATGTCTGTTACTGAGAGAAAACAGTGGACAGAACAACAATAAAAATGTTACCAACTAAAAGTGGTGGTGTTCATTATTGTGGAGTATTGTATAATATCATTGTTTATTGTAAGTGGGCGCTAGTACTTAGTGGGATAATGATTATTATTAAAATTCTTATTCACTATAGATGACTGTAAACTTTTGGGGGATCCCGACCCAGTGGACACACACTGTTATCGTTGGAGAGGCTGGACCCCTATAGCTGGACACACACTGTTATCGTTGGAGAGGCTGGACCCCTATAGCTGGACACACACGGTTATCGTTGGGGAGGCTGGACCCCTATAGCTGGACACACACTGTTATCGTTGGGGAGGCTGGACCCCTATAGCTGGACACACACTGTTATTGTTGGAGAGGCTGGACCCCTATAGCTGGACACACATTGTTATCGTTGGGGAGGCTGGACCCCTATAGCTGGACACACACGGTTATCGTTGGGGAGGCTGGACCCCTATAGCTGGACACACACTGTTATCGTTGGAGGGGCTGGACTCCTATAGCTGGACACACACTGTTATCGTTGGAGAGGCTGGATCCCTATAGCTGGACACACACTGTTATCGTTGGAGAGACTGTACCCCTATAGCTGGACACACACGGTTATCGTTGGAGAGGCTGGATCCCTATAGCTGGACACACACTGTTATCGTTGGAGAGGCTGGATCCCTATAGCTGGACACACATTGTTATCGTTGGAGAGGCTGTACCCCTATAGCTGGAAACACACTGTTATCGTTGGAGAGGCTGGATCCCTATAGCTGGACACACTGTTATCGTTGGAGAGGCTGGATCCCTATAGCTGGACACACACTGTTATCGTTGGAGAGGCTGGACCCCTATAGCTGGACACACACTGTTATCGTTGGAGAGGCTGTACCCCTATAGCTGGACACACACTGTTATCGTTGGAGAGGCTGGATCCCTATAGCTGGACACACTGTTATCGTTGGAGAGGCTGGATCCCTATAGCTGGACACACACTGTTATCGTTGGAGAGGCTGGACCCCTATAGCTGGACACACACTGTTATCGTTGGAGGGGCTGGACTCCTATAGCTGGACACACACTGTTATCGTTGGAGGGGCTGGACTCCTATAGCTGGACACACACTGTTATCGTTGGAGAGGCTGGACCCCTATAGCTGGACACACACTGTTATCGTTGGAGAGGCTGGACCCCTATAGCTGGACACACACTGTTATCGTTGGAGAGGCTGGATCCCTATAGCTGGACACACTGTTATAGAGTGGGGAGTCTGGACCCCTATAGCTGGACACACACTGTTATCGTTGGAGAGGCTGGGTCCCTATAGCTGGACACACACTGTTATCGTTGGGGAGGCTGGACCCCTATAGCTGGACACTGTTATCGTTGGAGAGGCTGGACCCCTATAGCTGGACACACACGGTTATCGTTGGAGAGGCTGGATCCCTATAGCTGGACACACACTGTTATCGTTGGAGAGGCTGGACCCCTATAGCTGGACACACACTGTTATCGTTGGGGAGGCTGGACCCCTATAGCTGGACACACACTGTTATCGTTGGAGAGGCTGGACCCCTATAGCTGGACACACACTGTTATCGTTGGGGAGGCTGGACCCCTATAGCTGGACACTGTTATCGTTGGAGAGGCTGGACCCCTATAGCTGGACACACACTGTTATCGTTGGAGAGGCTGGACCCCTATAGCTGGACACACACGGTTATCGTTGGCGAGGCTGGATCCCTATAGCTGGACACACACTGTTATCGTTGGAGAGGCTGGATCCCTATAGCTGGACACACACTGTTATCGTTGGAGAGGCTGGATCCCTATAGCTGGACACACACGGTTATCGTTGGCGAGGCTGGATCCCTATAGCTGGACACACACTGTTATCGTTGGAGAGGCTGGATCCCTATAGCTGGACACACACTGTTATCGTTGGAGAGGCTGGACCCCTATAGCTGGACACACACTGTTATCGTTGGAGAGGCTAGATCCCTATAGCTGGACACACACTGTTATTGTTGGAGAGGCTGGACCCCTATAGCTGGACACACTGTTATAGAGTGGGGAGTCTGGACCCCTATAGCTGGACACACACTGTTATTGTTGGAGAGGCTGGACCCCTATAGCTGGACACACACTGTTATCGTTGGAGAGGCTGTACCCCTATAGCTGGACACACACTGTTATCGTTGGGGAGGCTAGATCCCTATAGCTGGACACACACTGTTATCGTTGGGGAGGCTGGACCCCTATAGCTGGACACACACTGTTATCGTTGGAGAGACTGGGCCCCTATAGCTGGACACACACTGTTATCGTTGGAGAGGCTGGGCCCCTATAGCTGGACACACACTGTTATCGTTGGAGAGGCTGGACCCCTATAGCTGGACACACACTGTTATCGTTGGAGAGGCTAGATCCCTATAGCTGGACACACACTGTTATCGTTGGGGAGGCTGGACCCCTATAGCTGGACACACACTGTTATCGTTGGAGAGGCTGGATCCCTATAGCTGGACACACACTGTTATCGTTGGGGAGGCTGGACCCCTATAGCTGGACACACACTGTTATCGTTGGAGAGGCTGGATCCCTATAGCTGGACACACACTGTTATCGTTGGGGAGGCTGGATCCCTATAGCTGGACACACTGTTATCGTTGGAGAGGCTGGACCCCTATAGCTGGACACTGTTATCGTTGGAGAGGCTGGATCCCTATAGCTGGACACACACTGTTATCGTTGGGGAGGCTGGACCCCTATAGCTGGACACACACTGTTATCGTTGGAGAGGCTGGACCCCTATAGCTGGACACACACTGTTATCGTTGGAGAGGCTGGACCCCTATAGCTGGACACTGTTATCGTTGGAGAGACTGTACCCCTATAGCTGGACACACACTGTTATCATTGGAGAGGCTAGATCCCTATAGCTGGACACACACTGTTTGCTCTGGCTTTACAGTCTGTGGGCTTACATTACAATGTGTAGATTTAGTGATTCTGAAAAAAGTCATGGGGATTTCTAGAAAGAGAATGGCGGCTGCTCTCCCCCCTCCTACCCCACTGGAAGCCCCCAGTGTCTGTCAGACTTGGCTCCAAACAGATGGCAGGCATTCAACAGTGGGGCCCCAGCTTTGCTAAGCTAAAATACCTGATTACAATTCACCAATACAATTCAAATATGATACCGGGGCTTAGGGATAACGCCTCTGTAACAGTATCATTTATTTTCTCCATGTACTCTTTATCCATGTCTTACTGGGAGAGGAGACCACAAAGCCTTCACCAAACAGACAAAACAAATAGAAGCTGCTTCGTGCTTTTCCCTGTTTGCCAGCTGGGTTTATCTGTCCAGTTCTAGCTTTTCCCTGTTTGCCAGCTGGGTTTATCTGTCCAGTTCTAGCTTTTCCCTGTTTGCCAGCTGGGTTTATCTGTCCAGTTCTAGCTTTTCCCTGTTTGCCAGTTCTAGCTTTTCTTTAGAAATGTGTATGAGTTATTTTTGTGAAGAAAAAAATAGATTTTTATTATGTATATCATTTTTGGGAATTGGTCTATTGTCGTTTTGTTATGCTACATGTCATTGTTTTAGGAAACGAGTGAATGAATAATGGACGTAGCAATTCGTATGGTTTAACTTCTACTTCTGATATGTTGTGGAATGACAGTGATGAATTAAAATGGTATGCTACATTCAGAAGCATGCATTTTATTTAGATTTGACAAATATATTCATTTTTAGAACAGTCATACATATACAATGTTGTGCTCTTGCTTCCTATTAATGATGACCTATATTAGTGTAATCCTTTAGGCAAATGTCATTACCATTATGAACACAGAAGTACAGTATAAATACAATATAAATTATACATAATTCTGTAATATGTTTTGTCTCTGACTTGTTGTTGAATACAATAGCGATACAAACTTTTTTTATATTGACATATATGTAAATCTTGGGTGGCACATTCTCTTAAGTAGGGTAAAAAGGGAGTATTTTAAGCAATCAGTCATTAATTCACTATATGTAGTGATCTCAGCTCAGTTGAATCAGATGTAGAGATTAACAGACTGAATTACAGACCAATACTTTTTCCCATGACTAGGGTTGCAAAGCTACTGGTAATTTACTAAAGTTACCATTTTGGTAATTAACAGGTAATCTATGGTCACTTTGGTAATTTTTTCTTGAATAACTTAAATTTATATATTCACATATAGTTTGTATTGTTAATTTTTTTGTTCATATAATGGATAGACCATATGGTTCAAGAGAAAATAGCCTAATTAATTTAAAAAGCATAATCAACAATGGCATTATTTTCAATTAACTCTGCAACTCTTCCAACTATTGTATTTTTTCGCAACTACCACTAGTTTGGCCACAACACATTTACAACAAAGACATATTGACGTAGTTAAATACATATAATTTAGTCAAAAATATATAAAGGATATTTCAGCTGAAACCCTCATATTTAACACTAATGGTATTCACTAAATTGATGGTTTATATTTAGGATGTTTTACAGCTTTGTCATGCCATGTTTCATTTGAAGAATAATCTTTGATAATTTTTTATTTTACGTGTGATAAGGCCACACAGAGGACCAGAGATAATGACAGACACCTGTGAGAATCTGAAGTACCCAAAAATGCCACTAGATGTCATCTGATAAAATTACTAAAATAGCTTGAAAATTACCAAAATTCTGGTAAAAAGTTTCCAGTAATATACCCTTCCTTTTCAAACCTATCCATGACCATACGTGTGGTTCTTTTAAAACCTGCTTTGGTGAAAACTAGGGTTGTCAGAGTTAATCACTTAACTCAAGTTAGCTTAAGAAAAATTGGTACACATTTTTTTTCTCTAATCGCATAAAAATCCGTGTGTGATGATGCAGTGCACAATATGTACTTTTTCGCTTTAGATTTCATGTACTGAATAAAAATCTAAAGTTCAATATGTTTCCATCGCTTTTTAAACGACTGATAGTTTTGGCACAAAAGCGGTTGTGTTAAGTAGACAATGTGCCTACTCTGGTCTTAACATGTGCACTCTAGCTAACAGCTCTGAGTCAGTGTGGGTCGGCTAGTCTACATGATGTTAAGTAGACAATGTGCCTACTCTGGTCTTAACATGTGCACTCTAGCTAACAGCTCTGAGTCAGTGTGGGTCGGCTAGTCTATATGATGTTAAGTAGACAATGTGCCTACTCTGGTCTTAACATGTGCACTCTAGCTAACAGCTCTGAGTTAGTGTGGGTCGGCTAGTCTACATGATGTTAAGTAGACAATGTGCCTACTCTGGTCTTAACATGTGCACTCTAGCTAACAGCTCTGAGTTAGTGTGGGTCGGCTAGTCTACATGATGTTAAGTAGACAATGTGCCTACTCTGGTCTTAACATGTGCACTCTAGCTAACAGCTCTGAGTCAGTGTGGGTCGGCTAGTCTACATGATGTTAAGTAGACAATGTGCCTACTCTGGTCTTAACATGTGCACTCTAGCTAACAGCTCTGAGTTAGTGTGGGTCGGCTAGTCTACATGATGTTAAGTAGACAATGTGCCTACTCTGGTCTTAACATGTGCACTCTAGCTAACAGCTCTGAGTTAGTGTGGGTCGGCTAGTCTACATGATGTTAAGTAGACAATGTGCCTACTCTGGTCTTGACATGTGCACTCTAGCTAACAGCTCTGAGTCAGTGTGGGTCGGCTAGTCTACATGATGTTAAGTAGACAATGTGCCTACTCTGGTCTTAACATGTGCACTCTAGCTAACAGCTCTGAGTCAGTGTGGGTCGGCTAGTCTACATGATGTTAAGTAGACAATGTGCCTACTCTGGTCTTAACATGTGCACTCTAGCTAACAGCTCTGAGTCAGTGTGGGTCGGCTAGTCTACATGATGTTAAGTAGACAATGTGCCTACTCTGGTCTTAACATGTGCACTCTAGCTAACAGCTCTGAGTCAGTGTGGGTCGGCTAGTCTACATGATGTTAAGTAGACAATGTGCCTACTCTGGTCTTAACATGTGCACTCTAGCTAACAGCTCTGAGTTAGTGTGGGTCGGCTAGTCTACATGATGTTAAGTAGACAATGTGCCTACTCTGGTCTTAACATGTGCACTCTAGCTAACAGCTCTGAGTCAGTGTGGGTCGGCTAGTCTACATGATGTTAAGTAGACAATGTGCCTACTCTGGTCTTAACATGTGCACTCTAGCTAACAGCTCTGAGTTAGTGTGGGTCGGCTAGTCTACATGATGTTAAGTAGACAATGTGCCTACTCTGGTCTTAACATGTGCACTCTAGCTAACAGCTCTGAGTCAGTGTGGGTTGGCTAGTCTACATGATGTTAAGTAGACAATGTGCCTACTCTGGTCTTAACATGTGCACTCTAGCTAACAGCTCTGAGTCAGTGTGGGTCGGCTAGTCTACATGATGTTAAGTAGACAATGTGCCTACTCTGGTCTTAACATGTGCACTCTAGCTAACAGCTCTGAGTCAGTGTGGGTCGGCTAGTCTACATGATGTTAAGTAGACAATGTGCCTACTCTGGTCTTAACATGTGCACTCTAGCTAACAGCTCTGAGTTAGTGTGGGTCGGCTAGTCTACATGATGTTAAGTAGACAATGTGCCTACTCTGGTCTTAACATGTGCACTCTAGCTAACAGCTCTGAGTCAATGTGGGTCGGCTAGTCTACATGATGACATTATTCTGGAGAAGAGAGAAATTTTTCTTTTTTGTCAAACAGCAGTCATGTATTTACCATCTTGTCACCAGAATAAGACCCATGATATTTATTGGAAGGGACTGAAACATCAAGCTCATCACCGTGCACTTTCACCACCCTGTGAAGTTCATCATTTATTTAATCTGTAGCCTAATAAACTGCATGGTTTCTCGAATCCTAGTGGAGGACCACACACCCTATCATCACGTGACTTCAAGTTTACTTTGATATGATGGCTATTATATACATTTTTGCACATAGAGGCATTTTCACCGCCAATTCTCGCATAATACATTTTACCGACACAAAAAGATCCCACCATGTCGAACGGACAAAATATCTGTCAGCATTTATACAATTGCACCAACACTTCCTGTTTCCATCACAGCTTTCGTGATTTAAAAAATGTATAAAAACTTTATCAATTGACCTGATTTTGGTTGTCGTTACTTTGGACAAAATCAAGACGTCAATGTTCTTGTAATGTTTTCTTTGTATAAAACCATATTATATTACAGCTCAATTTGAGCAAATTC
Source organism: Oncorhynchus mykiss (assembly GCF_057628025.1). Classification (NCBI taxonomy): domain Eukaryota; kingdom Metazoa; phylum Chordata; class Actinopteri; order Salmoniformes; family Salmonidae; genus Oncorhynchus; species Oncorhynchus mykiss. The sequence goes on from NC_143028.1 coordinate 8,983,213, forward strand.
TGAATTTAACATTAATTGCGATTAATCACAGCAAATCCTGCGATTAACCTGATGAAATGTTTTATCGTTTGAAAGCCCTAGTGAAAACACATGTTCGCCTGACACTCAAATGTCTAGTCAAGCTCCCAGGATTAAAATGTGTGTCAATGCTTCAATAGTTAGTGACTAGAAGATGTGTCCATCATTAGACAGAATGGCCCAGATATCCTTGCATCCCCACAGCTGTATTTGTTCCCCTACACCAAACAATGAGTCTATCTGGGACTGTAGCTATATCCCCCAGTTTATTTCCACAACACACATCACTCTGTCCTCAACCTAAACACTCCTCACTATACTGTAGCACAGCATGGGTTCTGGGGGACCTCCCCCAGATTACTTTTTCGAAATTTTAAAGCAAATTTCCAACAATTCTACACTCTTTCTTAACAGGCAAAATCCATATTTATGGACAGAAGACACTTAGGTTTTATCACAAGAAATTATATAGGAAAATAGTGTTTTTAATTACTCTTTTAGTGTGTGTGTGTGTGTGTGTGGGGGGGGGGGGGGGGGGGGGGGGTCAAATCTGCCCCAAATCTGCAATAAAAATAATAAAATGTAGTTCAGTAATATGGGTAATATTTGAACGGTTTGGGCTAGAGCAGGGGTCTACATCCTTTTCTTTCATAAGAGCTACTTTATAGTCATATACAGCCTGCATGTTTTGTTATTGTGTAGGCCTAATTTGATTAATAAAAACAAAGAACACTGCAAACATAATGTCATTTGCTTTTTGGTTCTTAAAACCACACATTTTGAACAACAAAAACATTTGACAGTTGACTACTTTGAGAATCTTGCCTTTTTAAGATGAGAGAAAATAAAAGGGTTTTACATTTGAACAAATCTGTAGTCTGCAGGACTAGGCTAATATCAATTTGTAATTTGACATTCTGTTTTAAAGTGTCATTTTGAGCAACAACCACAGTGAGTAGCCTACATATTCCACAACAAATCGTGAAGAAACAGAATAATCATGAAAAGTATGAGGAATAACAAAAGTATAGTCCGCAAGCACATTACTTGACCGTTCTGCTTTCCCCTTTTCTATTGACTTTTTTTTGGCGCCATTGTTTGAAGCGCTGTCACATCAATGTCACCATGAACATGTTGAAAATGTACTTGTCCCAGCAGCATACATATTTGATGCAACGAGGGTAGAAATTGCGTATTTGCTCGATACTAATTACCTTGCCGAGCAGAGCTGTTTTATCGTGTGCATTTTGTGCGTAGGTGCATCCAGAACCAGCTTGGCTACATTGTAATCACGAAGCGGCCACAGTGCACTCGCATGTGGGGCCAGGCAAGGACTGTAACGTTTGTAACTGAGTGAAAACATTTTAGCAATGTGATTTAACCGATTGATGCTGGAAAAACACTGTAGATGGTGTGTAATGCCAAAATGCAGAATGGTGTGTAATGCCTGTAAAATTATTTCACAGATTTAAACATGTAATATCTACTAATTATTTCTCAGTATCTACTTGCGAGCTACACATTGACAGCATTGAGCAACCGGACGTGCAGTTTTCTGCTAAGGTGCAGCTTTTGCTAGGCTGATGGAAGGGCAGGCTACTCGGAGTCAGAGGCTGCTAAACAACGAAGCTTAACCAGACATACCAGGCTACCAAGATCATCATGATTCTTACAGGCGAAGTGAAATGATACAATGAATTTGCTCGTGGTGCACGGCACTAAAATTATATGTAACGACACCCTGAGTGCATCAGACATGAAACAACTATACAAATGTAACAGCACAACAAAATGAATAAAACATTTTATTTTGCTGGTGCCTATTCATTTTAACTAGTGTTTTATAACAGCACTGAACCAAAACAGTGGCACCTGGACGCAAAACGTTCCAGTGGTCAAAACCATTTATCTTGAGGTAATGGGGAGGGGGTGCAAAATGCAATCTGTTCATTATTATATCATATTGAAAAATGGACATCAATTTTAAGAAAGACTAGCTCAACACATTACTAATCATTGAACATGACAAATGACCCAATAGATCATGATCATTTTCTGGCAAAAAAAGTGGGGGTGCAAAACCCTTATTTTGAAAGTGGGGGGCAGTTGCTCCAGTGCTCAGGTTCCTATGGTGGGTTTTGATGTGGCTATGATCAGTGTGGTATTGGATTGATTACTACTGAGGTGTTGAGGGTGTGAGGTATGTTACAAACAGTGGGGGTTTTGAGTTGGTACTAGGTGATCCCTCCACCCACACCTTCAGCAGGCCTGGCCGGGCTCCTGCTCCTCAACACCAAGCCGTTAGTGGCATCACAGTCTGCCCCACATCCCAACCACCAACCACCTTAATTAGCGATTCAGCTCCTTTATTTTTGTTTGGTTTCCCCTCCGGCTGCTAATTAATGCTTAATCAAAACTGCTGAACTGAGCTTGTAGAAAAATTCATGAATATTATAATGAGCCTGACAAAAAAAATTCATAGGGAGGTTGTTGGCTCCATTTGTATTTGTTACTGTCAGAGGTTTGAGGCACTCCACGTTTTTATTCCAGGTTTTATTCCAGTAATAGTGATGGAAGATATGGAGCTATGGAGCCACTTGTAACCAATCCAGACAGAAATTGAAAGGAGTTTTCCTTGTCACTTTGATCTATGGGTGTTTCCATTGTAAGCATGGGATTGTTTCAAGGATCCACCTTGTTGAAGACAGTTAAGTGGGATAGAGATAATACTCTTTTGGTTTGGAGGCATTTTAGAGGGTGAACACATGAACACATGATCCATTATTTGATCACGCCACATAATCATTGTGAGTCAGAACAATGTGGCCCGTTGTATAGGGAAGGTCCATCTGTATTCTTTGACAATTTTGCCAGTAAAAGTAAGTCAAATTTGACATTTCAGAAAAATCTGAATTTATATTTATTTTTTAATGGTACTTTTTACTCCGTGCAGAAATTATGTAGAAGAGCAAATAAGTAACATTTGACTATTCCTATATATCAATGGGTTGTTGGTTATTATTTCCCTCAAAAGACTAAACCTTATCTTTTTCCTTCAGACATACTTAAGGCAATTATTCTTATGAAGTTTACTTCTTAATTGTGCATTGTGTTTCTTGGTGACTTAATTGAACATGATTATTAATATCTCCTTGGAGGAAGACCTGTCATGTTTCTTTGTGACTGATATCTTAGCAAGCGGAAAATCTTAAGGAATATACACTAACTGCTGCTGCTTATCATATTTGATTAAAAACCATGAAATTGAAATGCATTTATTCAGATGCTAAACATTTTATTTTATTATTAAAAAAATTCACCCAAGAAATGCTTCTGCAACACCGTTGAGTTAAATAACATTCATGACAACACAATGATGCTCCCTCTTTAGAGAAATAAACATGCCTTTTTTTTCATCAGTGACTAAATCGAAAATGGCGTTGAAGGCACCCAAATTCAAATCTTGGTGACAATTCCTCTGACGTTACCCAAATATAATTTGACTCCTGACAAGGGGATGTCATTTCTAAAACAGAACATTCCTATCAGTGGAACCCACATTTGCATAATTTGGATACTTCTGTTTCCGCCAGCGATGGTTTTTGACATGCCCAACTGAGAGGCATGGAGTGAGAACCGTCAATACACATGAAGTAGAGCGAGAGAGAGAGGGGGACAACCATCAGAGCCATCAGAGTAAACAAAACAAATTTAGCTTGGCGAAAACAACGCTTACCCCAGCTGGTAGTCGGAGATGACCGAAGCGTACGACGGGGTTGACGCCCTGAGCAGCAGCCTTGACATTCAGCTGAGCGGTTCGGAGAGAACTGGGGGAAACAAAAGTACTCTTGGAGTTGTTTTAGTGACGAGATGACAAAAATGACTGAACTGACGATAATGCCATGTAGCTCGTTTGCTCTAATTGTTGATTCAATTTGCTAATGACTAATTTGATGTAAGTGGCAGACACATCTCCGTGTGTTCGGGACATGGTCAAATAGACGGGAGGTGGCGTGATGGCTTGTCACGGAAGGGTTGCTTAGCTCCGCTCGTCGTTGAATATTCGATCAGAAGATCACTCTTAATTGTTTCTGATTTGTTTATTTTCTAATGCAGTGCATTGGAACACACTCCAACGGTCATGGTTTTGACACCCCCCCCCCCCTTCCTCCCTTCACTATGTCCCCCCCCCCCACACACACACACACACACACACACTTTCACAAGTGGCCCTCGAACGTCCATCACACAGGCAGATGGAGGATCACTATAAGTTATTGCTGCGCATCAACAAAAGCGGTCCCTCTCTTATCCCAATGTTCTCCTTGAGCCCCACTGAAACTCTCTGATCTAGAGGAGCAGATGAACTCCCATGCAGGCATATTGGCCCTCTATTGAAAAGCACTACCTGTTGCCATGTAAACGGATTCAAACTCAAAAGTCTAAAGGAGACTATTGTTCTGAGTTGTGGTCCTAAAGGCTCATTGGCTAGTGTTTGTTCGCTGAGTGGAGGCATTTTTTTATGTTGTTGCATTTTGTTGAAAGATCTCATTTTAACTTGTCCAGTGTAGCCATGTACCCCAAACCAGCTCACTGTAAAGCTATTTAGAGTATTTGGTTAAAAATAACAAACAGATTGGCTTCAGCTCACAGTTTCTATCAAGATGAAAACATCTGAGACTGGAGAGGAAAGCACACTTCTTTATTTCAGGGAAGCAAAATGAAACATGTTTAGTGAAACAACAATGATGACTGGAATCTGAATATGTGAACTGGTCAAACATTTCCAATGCGTCTTTTGTTCTGTTGACCCCGGGCAGATTCTTCAACAGACTAGTCTTTCTTCTAGTTCAAATGGCCAGCCAAATATTTATCCCAGAACAACTTCCTCTGGTGAGGGTTAGATCAAACTTCAAACCGGACCTACGATATGTTAAGAAGATGTGTGTGTAAGGTTGAATACTGATGGACTGATTATCATCTGGACACATATTAAAACCAAACTCCCAGAGAGAGATGAAGACAGACTTACCCAGGAATGCTGGAGAAAACCTCAGAGTGCAACTCTCCTGTTGCTTCCTGCCTTTGCCAAGTCTGTTGGGTTGAAATCAATAGTCCGTGTCCTCTAAAGTATCCTGCAGTTTGGGAAATGATTCTCCACTCTACTTTCCTACTTTGGCTCTGCTACAATGTGTACACAGTACTCCCTTGCTGGGTTAAGGATTCCAAAGACCGCAAAACTCTTGTGGTTTTTGTCTTATATTGCATCACTTGATGTGCTTCCTACATTGTATGACTTGCAAATTGTTCTATGATATTGAATGGGATTGACATTTGTAAATGTTAATGCATAGAATATTTCATATTTTCAAAATGGGCGATGGAAAACGGCAGTCTAATTAAAATAGAATGATATTTTCTCTCTCACGTCGTCTGGGGCCAGTGAGTGTGTTGCTATGGAGATTGGGAATAAATATGGTCATGTATTCATGTATTAATTCATACATCTGACTAGATATTTATTTGTGTATGCTCATGTATTTATTTATTAATTTATACATTTGGATGGTTATTTTATCTGGACAAACAAGACTTCAGTGAAAGGATGATTCTATGATGCCACACAATTCTAATAATTATCTAGCTTGTCAAAATCAGGGGTCTAGACTGTGTCAGAAAACCCTGGAATGAATGGTATTTGAATTGGATTTGTTCTTCATCAAACGAGGTGACATCACCACTCCATCGCTCTCTCTCTTCACGTCTCTGGTCGCATTCTCTTTTGCTATTTTCAGCACCAGAAAAATGTAGGAAAATAAAACTTCAAGTAGAACTCTAGTACTTTATTGAGGGAAAATGTACTTGCTACGGATGTGATACCTGGTTGTCTCAGCTAGGTATCTTAAGACGAATGCACTAATTGTAAGTCACTCTGGATAAAAGCGTCTACCAAATGTCTCAAATGTGAACGCTTGTTGTGATGTGAAACTGTAGACCTAGAGAGGAGAGCCACCAGGGTCACAGGGGAGTGTCACTTTAGGGCACTTTGATATTAGTATTGATAAATAAACATTATTTAAAACATCTGTCAGGCCCTGTTAAATATCCTCACCCTGGTTCAGTGACTCCAGAAACCCAGGGCATTGAATATTTAATTATTGTACTAACTGAATAATCAAAAAGTCAATTTCTAAACAATCGCCCGCATTCGGAAAGACAATTGCATTTGTAATATGTGCATGTGTGGCGTCCTCCTCTCTCACCCCTGCCCCGCCATGCCTTCTCAAAGTCTGACAGTGAAGGAGCAGTGCTACGGCTGCTCCAGCTCTTCACCTAATTAGATGCTTAACTCTGTACTTGTGAACTTGTATATACCATTAACAGTTACGCAGGCCCGAGCTGGGACTCCGAGGAGTGATGTGATGTGGGCCCGTGTGGCTCAGTTGTTAGAGCATGAGGCTTGCAATGCTAGGATTATGGGTTAGATTCCCACAGGGAGACCAGTACGAAAATGTAAACACTCACTACTTACTGTAAGTCGCTCTGGATATGAGCGTCTGCTAAATGACTCAAATGGAAATGTGACGTGGAGGAACATCAGGGAACAGGGATGTCCATGAAATTAGCCACTTGATAATTGATTAGCCTTAGTAAACAGGAACAGATTCCAGAAGGCAGCGGTGTTACTGTTGTTGACTCTTGACCTTTTAGAGGGATATAGGGTTAGAGAATGTATAAATACTATAGGCTCTTTGAGACGTATGGAAGTGGAGCTCAGGCAAGACGGGGTTAATCATGTGTGCACTGTAGTTCAAACTATTCATTACAACCGTTAACCTTACAATACATGTTGAACCGTTTAAAAATATCTCATATTGTCATTTGAACGTGTTACACTGTATTTCAATTTTATGTTTGTAATGAAACTCTTAGAAACGGTAATATTTAATATAGATATGCTGCTTTTTTATTATATAAATGTGGAGTTATTATATATTCAATTAAAAAATTAATGATAATACACATGGTAATTATTATTCAAATTTGAATTAACAATCAACAGAACGATAATACACAATAATGATCATAATAGACACTATTTTCCCAATAATAACATTGTGATTTCCATAATAGACAAATACGTGTAGTTATGTATTCACACAGAGGCATAATATAGAATTATTGTTTTCCTGTATGATAAGCAATTATGCACATGTTGTCAATATAAAAATGTCCATTATTTGATTTCATTCTAATAGAAGTCCCAGGGCAATACATGAGGTGGTTAGTTAATAGAAGACAAATGATTAAAGCTTTCTCTCTCTCTCATAATCACAATAATACTCTCATTGGTTTGGCTCTGCAGTGATTAAACAACTCACAACACTATACAAATAGTGGAGTTAACTTTGAGTTAGCTGTTCCCTTCCCTGCATATAATTTGATATGTTTACCGTGTATATAAGTGAAAAGAGCATGTGAATTTCTGAGGAAATGTCTTAGCATCTGGGACAGAAAAGTGACAGATACTGTAGGTATTAAAAGACACCTTTGATAGATACCGTTCTTATTGGCCCCGTTGATCCGAGTGCTGTGTGTGTGCTCACCCGCGGGTTTACTCGCCCGCGTGTGTTTGTGTGTGTGTATTGACAGCGTGTGTGTATTGACAGCGTGTGTGTGTGTGTCGTCTTTTGGTGCCCGGTGTATGTTTAATCACTAGCACACTCCCCTGTACAGTGGTCCCATTGTTCTGCGAGCAGTGTATGTGTGTGTGTGTGTGTGTGTGTGTGTGTGTGTGTGTGTGTGTGTGTGTGGCATGCAGTACCAGGCTGGGTCAAAGCAGCTTAGTTCCGATCTGTTGGGTGACCTGCCTGGGCCGCGTGCTCGCCTGGCCTCACTGACCTGGATGATTTCATTACAGAGAGGTGAGGAGCATGGCCTCAGAACTCAGCACGTCTGCTGCTAGCAGCTACACACACACACACACACAGATGAACACACACAAACACGTGCGAACACACATGAATGAACATGCACATGCTCGAACACACACGTGTAAGGTGAACACAGACACGCACACACACACACATGAGCAAACATACTCACACCTACTACCATAGACATTCACCATGTGGCCATTGTACACCGATGCTAGCTAACACATCCAACGTCAAAAACATGCAGTATTTCCTGTTATTCTAACCGACGTTACACATGGATTTCCATAACTCCCTCTGCCACAAAGCTGTATGATTATAGCCCTTTCACACCAGTATTCATGCTATTTCTCTGTCACCACATATGCAATGTGCTTCATTCAGATCAGATGCTGGTTGCTGTAATTGCATGACAGTTCTACAGTAACAACACTGTTTAGAACAGAGCTGTGGCAAAGCAGAGGTCAAGGACACGTCTTACCGCTGGGAGCCACTAGATGGCGATGTAGGTTAATGCAATGTGTGGTTAGTGAACCCTAGTCTACGCACACACTGGGGCCTAGGCCTGGCCTAGTAGGTACAGCACATCAGATCACTGGGTTATCACGAGAGGAAATGGCTCAAACATCCCGCTTCCTCTTTATTGCACAACAGGCTACATGCAGAATCCGAATATGAAGAAAAATGAATGATATAGCTAGGAGAATTGTAGGCTACAGCTGAGCTAGGAGATCTGGTGTGAGATCTGGTGTGAGATCTGGTGTGAGATGGTGGCACATTTCTGAGCAAATACATGTGAGTGTTTAGGAGTTATTGTGAAACTTCCCATTCTTTCTTTTTTCCTTTCTTCATATAGTTGTACACGTAGAAGAGAGGAGAGGAGAAACAAGGGGAGGAGGGGTTATGAGGCTGTGTACAGCTGTCCTCTCCTGCAGTGTTTCTAGGACACAAAGCATCTCTCTCTCGCTGTCTGTCTGTCCGTCCGTCCGTCCGTCCGTCCGTCTGTCCGTGGCTTTGAGAGGCTCAAGAGTCCTAGGGAGGGGGATGGAGAGAGAGCTGCTTAGGGCACATAAATCGCTGCCTGTCCTTGCCTGCCTTCCTGGCCCTTATGCACGGACACAAAGGGCACACACACACTGGAGAATACAAGTGTCTTCTCACTCCTCTTCTCTCATCTCTCTTCTTCTCTTCTTCTTTTCTTTTCCTCCCTCTTCGTTTTCCTCTCTTTCCCTTCTCTTTCTACCTGTATGTCTTGTCATTCTCTCGCCATAAGAAATGTTCTGGGGCTTTATGTTGCTGCTTGTTTGCTTGAAATGTAATCTGCTGATGTAACACGGAGGGAAATTGAGTCTAACAAATGTCTTGAAAGGCACATACTGCATATCAAACCCGAACCAACAAAGGCAGACAAAACGCTAACGTCTTGCCTCCCCACCAACTTGTGAAGTTGATATTTCAGCAGAATAGCACGCTGATGTCCTCGGAATAAAAGGCAGACAGCGTTTGCTGCTGTTTTGTTTTGTGTTGTCATTTTGACTTGAATGGGGGGAAAGTTGGATAGAAGAAATGGTTTTGTTTGATTAACACCCTCTCAGGGATGTCAGTTTGGTTGTTGGTGCCGTCATTTTAAGGTGAAACTCGGGGAAGCGAGTGGAAGGTTATGTAAATCGTAACACAGGAGAAACAGTCAACAAATGTAATTGCTGTTTCTTTTCTTTTGTCAGACGGCGAGTTGACAACAACATTTGCAACTATTCATCCTAGACAAGCAACAGAAAGGGATGGTTTTGAAATTCCTATCTATCTATCTATCTATCTATCTATCTATCTATCTATCTATCTATCTATATCTGATCGTGCCTTCAGAAAGTAGTCACACCCCTTGATGTTTTTCACAGTTTGTTGTGTTACAGCCTCAATTTAAAATAGATTAAATTTAGATGTTGTGTCACTGTCCTACACACAATACCCCATAATGTCAAAGTGGAATCGTGTTGTTAGAAATGGTTACAAATGAATAAAAAATGAAAATCTGAAATGTCTTCTGTCAATAAGTATTCAACCTCTTTGTTATGGCAAGTCTAAATAAGTTCAGGAGTAAACATGTGCTTAAGTCACATAATAAGTTGCATGGACTCTGTGTGCAATAATGGTGTTTAACATGATTTTTAAATGACTACCTCATCTATGTACCTCACACATACATCTGTAAGACCAGGGAGGTTTCCCAATGCCTTGCAAAGAAGGGCACCTATTGGTAGATAGATTTTTTTTTAAACAGACACTGAATATCCCTTTGAACATGGTGAACTTATTAATTACACTTTGGATGGTGTATCAATACACCCAGTCACTACAAAGATACAGGCGTCCTTCCTAACTCAGTTGCCGGAGAGGAAGGAAACCGCTCCAGGATTTGACCATGAGGCCAATGGTGACTTTAAAACAGTTAGAGTATGATGGCTGTGATAGGAGGAAACTGAGGATGGATCAACAACATTGTAGTTACTCCACAGTACTAACCTAAATGACAGAGGGAAAAGAAGGAAGCCTGTACAGAATAAAACATATTCTAAAACATGCATTCTGTTTGCAACAAGGCACTAAAGTAAAACTGCAAAAAATGTGGCAAAGAAATGCACTTTTTGTTCTGAATACAAAGCCTAATGTTTGGGGCAAATCCAACACATCACTGAGTACCACACTTCATATTTTTAAGCATAGTGGTAGCTGCATCCTGTTATGGGTCAACAGGCATAATGTGCAAATGTTGTGCAATCCAGGTGTGCAAAGCTCTTAGAGACTCTTAGAGACTCACAGCTGTAATCGCTGCCGAAGATGATTCTAGCATGTATTGACTCAGGGGTGTGAATACTTATCAAAATGATATATTTCTCTATTTCATTTTCAATAAATGAGCAAAAATGTCTGAAACATGTGTTCACTTTGTCATTCTGGGTAAAAAAAAAATCATATTTAATCCATATTAAATTCAGGCTGTAACATAACAACATGTGGAATAAGTCAAGGGGTGTGAATACTTTCTGAAGGGACTGTGTCTGTACTGTCTGTACTGTCTGTCTGTCTGTACTGTCTGTCTGTACTGTCTGTACTGTCTGTCTGTACTGTCTGTCTGTCTGTCTGTACTGTCTGTCTGTCTGTCTGTCTGTCTGTCTGTAACATAACAACATGTGGAATAAGTCAAGGGGTGTGAATACTTTCTGAAGGGACTGTGTCTGTACTGTCTGTACTGTCTGTCTGTCTGTCTGTCTGTACTGTCTGTACTGTCTGTACTGTCTGTCTGTACTGTCTGTCTGTCTGTACTGTCTGTCTGTCTGTCTGTCTGTCTGTCTGTCTGTCTGTCTGTAACATAACAACATGTGGAATAAGTCAAGGGGTGTGAATACTTTCTGAAGGGACTGTGTCTGTCTGTACTGTCTGTACTGTCTGTCTGTCTGTCTGTCTGTCTGTCTGTCTGTCTGTCTGTCTGTAACATAACAACATGTGGAATAAGTCAAGGGGTGTGAATACTTTCTGAAGGGACTGTGTCTGTCTGTACTGTCTGTCTGTCTGTCTGTCTGTCTGTCTGTCTGTCTGTCTGTCTGTCTGTCTGTCTGTCTGTAACATAACAACATGTGGAATAAGTCAAGGGGTGTGAATACTTTCTGAAGGGACTGTGTCTGTCTGTACTGTCTGTACTGTCTGTCTGTCTGTCTGTCTGTCTGTCTGTCTGTCTGTCTGTCTGTCTGTCTGTAACATAACAACATGTGGAATAAGTCAAGGGGTGTGAATACTTTCTGAAGGGACTGTGTCTGTCTGTACTGTCTGTCTGTCTGTCTGTCTGTCTGTACTGTCTGTCTGTCTGTCTGTCTGTCTGTCTGTCTGTCTGTCTGTCTGTCTGTCTGTCTGTCTGTCTGTCTGTCTGTAACATAACAACATGTGGAATAAGTCAAGGGGTGTGAATACTTTCTGAAGGGACTGTGTCTGTCTGTCTGTCTGTCTGTCTGTCTGTCTGTCTGTCTGTCTGTCTGTCTGTCTGTCTGTAACATAACAACATGTGGAATAAGTCAAGGGGTGTGAATACTTTCTGAAGGGACTGTGTCTGTCTGTACTGTCTGTACTGTCTGTCTGTCTGTCTGTCTGTCTGTCTGTCTGTCTGTAACATAACAACATGTGGAATAAGTCAAGGGGTGTGAATACTTTCTGAAGGGACTGTGTCTGTCTGTACTGTCTGTACTGTCTGTCTGTACTGTCTGTCTGTCTGTACTGTCTGTCTGTCTGTCTGTAACATAACAACATGTGGAATAAGTCAAGGGGTGTGAATTTTTTCTGAAGGGACTGTGTCTGTCTGTACTGTCTGTACTGTCTGTCTGTCTGTCTGTCTGTCTGTCTGTCTGTCTGTCTGTCTGTCTGTCTGTCTGTCTGTCTGTCTGTCTGTACGTCTGTCTGTCTGTCTGTCTGTCTGTACGTCTGTACGTCTGTACGTCTGTACGTCTGTACGTCTGTCTGTCTGTCTGTCTGTCTGTCTGTCTGTCTGTCTGTCTGTCTGTCTGTACGTCTGTACGTCTGTACGTCTGTACGTCTGTACTGTCTGTACGTCTGTCTGTCTGTCTGTCTGTCTGTCTGTCTGTAACATAACAACATGTGGAATAAGTCAAGGGGTGTGAATACTTTCTGAAGGGACTGTGTCTGTCTGTACTGTCTGTACTGTCTGTCTGTACTGTCTGTCTGTCTGTACTGTCTGTCTGTCTGTCTGTAACATAACAACATGTGGAATAAGTCAAGGGGTGTGAATACTTTCTGAAGGGACTGTGTCTGTCTGTACTGTCTGTACTGTCTGTCTGTCTGTCTGTCTGTCTGTCTGTCTGTACGTCTGTCTGTCTGTCTGTCTGTCTGTCTGTCTGTCTGTCTGTCTGTACGACTGTCTGTCTGTCTGTCTGTCTGTCTGTCTGTCTGTCTGTCTGTCTGTCTGTACTGTCTGTCTGTCTGTCTGTCTGTCTGTCTGTCTGTCTGTCTGTCTGTCTGTCTGTCTGTCTGTCTGTCTGTCTGTCTGTCTGTCTGTCTGTACTGTCTGTCTGTCTGTCTGTCTGTCTGTCTGTCTGTCTGTCTGTCTGTCTGTCTGTCTGTCTGTCTGTCTGTCTGTCTGTCTGTCTGTCTGTACTGTCTGTCTGTCTGTCTGTCTGTCTGTACGTCTGTACTGTCTGTACGTCTGTCTGTCTGTCTGTCTGTCTGTCTGTCTGTCTGTACGTCTGTCTGTACGTCTGTCTGTCTGTCTGTCTGTACTGTCTGTCTGTCTGTCTGTACGTCTGTACTGTCTGTCTGTCTGTCTGTCTGTCTGTCTGTCTGTCTGTACTGTCTGTCTGTCTGTCTGTCTGTCTGTCTGTCTGTCTGTCTGTCTGTCTGTCTGTCTGTCTGTACTGTCTGTCTGTCTGTCTGTCTGTCTGTCTGTCTGTCTGTCTGTCTGTCTGTCTGTCTGTCTGTCTGTCTGTCTGTCTGTCTGTCTGTCTGTACGTCTGTACTGTCTGTCTGTCTGTCTGTCTGTACTGTCTGTCTGTCTGTCTGTCTGTCTGTCTGTCTGTACTGTCTGTACTGTCTGTCTGTCTGTACTGTCTGTACTGTCTGTCTGTCTGTACTGTCTGTACTGTCTGTCTGTCTGTCTGTGTCGCTATCAACTTCTCTTTGAGGAGTAGGAAGAACAGAAGAATGGATGGTGAACAGCTGCCAATAGCATAGATAAGCATACAGAACACACTGCTGCCATAATCACACTGGCCATTACTGTCATTACCACTGTCGGACCATCACTGGCACATTATCACAGGCTGAGTGGAGTGTGTGCGTGCCCATGCGTGCCTTTTGTGTGTGTGTGTGTGTGTGTGTGTGCGCGTGTGTGCGTGTGCGTGTGCGTGTGCGTGTGTGTGTGTGTGTGTGTGTGCGCGTGTGTGCGTGTGCGTGTGCGTGTGTGTGTGTGTGTGTGTGTGTGTGTGTGCGCGTGTGTGTGTGTGCGTGTGTGTGTGCGTGTGTGTGTGTGTGTGTGTGTGTGTGTGCGTGCGTGTGTTCTCACGAGTGAAGCTGCAGGGACAGCAATAACCTTTTCCACTGGGGTTATACTAATGCTCAGCGACTCTGTTGTTCTGAAACAACAAAATTACATCTCCGTTCACAACTGTATAAAAATCACATAACATACCCACACAATAAGCCATTTGAAAGTCTATGTGACTGTGCTGCGGTAAATAGCATAATGTACTATAATAGCACACCATTACATATTTGGCCAGCATGGGAATCCATTTTCTGAGTAAATGAATGTCAAGGTTAAGGAAGGTTTTGTGTGTTCTCTTTGTTTGTAAAATCATCTTTGTCATGGTGATGTCTGACTTGTTTGAAGGTTATAGTTTAATGGTTCATGCATGTATTTGCTGAAATATTTCGAACATTGGATGTCTTCATTGAGTGTTAATATAGTACCACCACCTACAGTTTTGCTTTAAAGGAAAAAAACAATAAAGGTAGGAGGTTTTCCAGGGGAAAAAGCAGATCCATATTCTGATGCTAGTTTCCTTCCTGTATGTATGCAATGCATAGTATGATAATGCAATCTTGTTCCTTCAGAGACTCCAGTGTGTGTTGCTGCGATAGCGTCTCTGTGCCTTTCCTATCCTTCGCGTCTCACTCCTTTAACAGAACACTAGATGTTTTCATCTGTCTGTAAACACAGCTTTTGGTGTAAAAGAAATGCACCCTCTGTTTCTCTGAGGCGAGCTTGTAACCATTATCATTGTTTTTAGCTCAGCAGAGCTGCTCCCTAATCTGGCATGTGTTTTTAGGGGGAATTCACACGCACACGCACACACTCTCGCGCTCACACACACACCTCCTGTATTCATTACTGTATCCTTAACCTTGTGTTTTCGTGTGTTTTCGTGTGTGAACAAGTTCTCATTTACAACAATGACTTGGGGAATAGTTACAGGGGAGAGGAGGGAGGATGAAAGAGCCAATTGGAAGCTGGGGATGATTAGGTGGCCATGATGGTATGAGGACCCGATTTAGCCATTTAGCCAGGTGTTAACACCCCTACTCTTACGATAAGTGCCATGGGATCTTTAGTGGACCACATAGAGTCAGGACACCCATTTAACATTCCATCAGAAAGACGGCACCCTACACAGGGCAATGTCCCCAATCACTGCCCCGGGGCATTGGGATATTTTTCGGGGGACCAGACCAGAGACCGACCAGGACCAACCCTACTTAGCTATTTGTATGACAGAGGCAGGTAGTGCTCCAAACTGAATTCCAGAGTGATCCACGCCACTTCTAAAACAATGTTATTTTGACTCATTCCAGATCAAATTTTCCCATCAGCGAAATAATGCTTTAGGTGAGCTTGGCTTTAGACCCATGAATTGTCATGGCTACATGGGGTTGTAGGAGGTGGAGGGTACAGAGTTGGAACAGTGGTGACTAATGTTAAAACAAGTCCAATCTTTGGAGTCCACCTGAAGGTATATAATAGGCTATTGTGATAATTGCATGAAGCAGGATTATAGGGAATTACAGGAAGTATTGGCATCGAAAGGTTCTACAAACATTTGCCCATGTAATTTCTTACTCCCGGTAAGATGAGCATCCGTGGGTAGCTAGACCTCTAGTCACCTCCCTGGCCCAAGCAGAGTGCATCCTGGGTAGCGGGTTGGCCCTCTCCTGCTTATTAACCTTTCCTAATTAGATGGCAGAGACACCATGGTTCTTCTAATGATCCCTCAATGGAAGGACAGGGCCTCGTCTGTGTCCTCTGACACCAACGCTAAATTAGAATTCCATTCTCTCTTTTTTTCACCCCCCCCTTCGCTTTTCTCTCCCCTCGTTTTCTCCGGTTATAAGTTTTCTGTTTCTTAGGGCTAGCAGACTTAGTTCAGAGAGAGAAACGAGTCTCCTCTCGGGCGTTTCTCTTTCTCTTTTAAGAGTTAGAAAAAAGAGGGAGTTGGAGAGAAGGCCTGAGAGAAGATAGATGGAGAGAGAGTTAGAGGGAAGGCCTGAGAGAAGATAGATGGAGAGAGAGTTAGAGAGAAGGCCTGAGAGAAGAGCGGGAGAGATGGAGAGAGAGTCAGAGCTAGAGATTCCCATCCCCGTCGGCTGCTCCAGCAGAGCCCAGGGTTTTATTAGCCATGATTAGCACCCCCAGTATGGATCCTATTCACTAATGACTTGAGCTGCTGTGGTTCACTGAGATTTAAGTACCACCTCAATCCCATTATCTCCTGTCCCTGAAGCCAGCCTCAGTCACCCAGGCATTTGTGGAAGTGGGAGGGGGGGTATAGGGTTATTGATAGGGGATCCTGGACTGGGGAACTAGAGAAGAAAGAGAACCACCACAGACTTCTAATGGATCAATGGGGGGGCTGGGATCACTTCCGGCCCGCATGGCCAAGCTGCAGTCGATCCTTCCTGGTTTGGTTCTGGAGTGGGGTTGAAACAAAGGAACTAAGGAAAGGTTTGTGTGTGTCTGTGTCTGGCAGAATTGGTTGTTTTCGGGGGTCTCGCTCTCTGTTCACCCCTGAGCTACTAATTACAATTCAGATGTCACACACTCAGCAGATAATAGGAGTCAGGATACAGAATTAGAATATTCCATGGGACTGCAGGGGGTGTCTTCTTGAGAGAGGAAAGTGTCTGTTTAGCAGGGAGGGGGGTGCGTGGTGGGGGGTGAGAACAGTCTATATTTGGCCACTCTGTGTTCTTGTGCCCCCTATCCCTGTACCCCGTCACCCTCTCTTCACACGTCGGGTGTGTGTTGGCACGACGGCGGCTGTCTGTCTGTTAGGGGCCGATTGAGTGACATCTGCTCCGGAGAGAGGGAGAGGGACGGACTGGCTGCTCTTGGCAACGGTGGCGGTGCGGGCTCTGGCACAAGGCACGGTGGGTACAGCGGGGGTGGCGGCACCAACAGCAGGCTGTGGATGGCCTAACAGAGAACCGTTTGCCGGAACAGCATGACATCTCCTGGAATGAAAGCTCTCTCTCTCTCCCCTTCACTCCTCCTCTCTCTCACACACACTCCTCCTCTCTCTCACACACACTGTCGCTATCTCTCTCCCTCTCTCTCTGTCTCTCTATGGTATCTCTGTCTCCGGTCCTGTTCTTCTCTACTGGTGTCTGAAGCAAGGATGTCCACGTGTAATTTTTCATGGGATGTTCAAAGTAGTTATTTTGTGGCGTGTGTCTACGGACAGATTTTTTTTTCATTTATGTCGCCAATTATTCTCAGAGCGTCTCGTTCCCTCTATTTTGAGCTGAACTCTCCTCTTTTATCCTCCTTTTTTCAGGTTTTCTTAAAACAAACACCATTAATGAAGCAGTGCGCTGACATCTGCAGGAAACCAACAACTAAATGAATGCGAGAAGCAACATCACATCTCAGCCTTCCCACTGTCAGTCACACACAGCATCTCAAAGAGAAATACCTAACCACCACAGGCAGGCATGCGGGACGGGTAGTGTGTGTGTGCTTCAGCAATTTACATAGTCTTTATTCATCTTCTCTAATTCTGAATTGCACTTACCAACAATTTAACATAAGTATATTTATTAGCCATCAAAACATCATTAACGCTCAGAAAGTTTCAAGGGACTGGAAGTATGTTTTTTGAATAAGGAGAAACCAATAAGATTTGATCAAAATGACTGTACCTCTCTCTCCTCTGTTTCCGCCTCCTTTCCCAGCAACTGAATCCTCCCCACCACCAGTCAGTGTTGTCAAGGCGATATACAGTTGATGTGCTGTAAATTGATTTCCGGGGAGATGTGATGGATGAATGGAAAATGAACATCTTCATCGGTGACCCCTCCGCGCCGTCGTCTCGATTGCTTCTCCCCACGCCCGCCCATGATTGACAAGCGCGCTAACGAGCGCTGTCGCCAGTCATGTTCTTATTTCCCTGTGTGGGAAACACGGCGAGTCTCCGGCCCTACGGTAATGAGCCCTACAAAGAGAAGGAGAGGACAGAAAGGAAGACTCGCCCCGAAGAGATGAAAGATGGAATGAAAGAAGTCCAAGTAAATAATATAGAAAGGGCCAACATGAAAGTAGATTAAAAAAGTTTAGATTATTGCCGGCAAAGGAAAGGGGCATGTCATTGTTTATCTGTCTTCTACGGTGATGGATGTCTTTCTTGCTGACGGTTTCAGCTACAACTTCAACCTAATGGATTCCTGGAGTGGGCTGGGATTTCAAAAGACAAAATGAGTCTTGGCGTAATGAGCGGTTCTTATATATTTGATATATTATAATTGATATAGAGTGGCAGAGTGCGGTCCTTATTGGACTTTAAACGTCTCCTTCAACGCAGACGAGAGCTGCCTTCTAACACAAACACCAATCAAGGTGATCACAATTACAGGAAGACAAAAGAGAGCAGACTTTTAAACTATCAACAAAACTTTATCGATATGATGGAACTCAAGGTCATGAAGCCAGGAAGCTACGTTTTAAGCACAAAGCCATATTGGCGTACTGAGTTGAGACAGAGAGTGTGTGAGAGAGTGTAATGTTTACTGTTCATTTGTATTGATAATTTCACTTTTGTTTATTATCTACTTCACTTGCTTTGGCAATGTTAACATATGTTTCCCATGCCAATAAAGCCCTTAAATCGAAATAGAGAGAGATGCATGCATGTATACCTGTACATACGTGTGTGTTTGAGTCATGTAATGTTTTCATCCAGACGAGTAGTGAGGGTTATAAATCCCTGTTTACTTAGTGTGATTAGGAGGTGGCGGGATGTTGATGATGGTCTGGTGTGTAATCACACATCATGATTTATTCTCACCGTGATTAAAGCCCCCAAATGTTCCTATTGTCAGCCCCTCATCAACACACGCACAGGTAGGATGCTGCTCTGATTAACACACACAGGTAGGAGGCTGATCTGATTAACACTGTAAAGCCTGTTTGTCTGGGGTGAAGGACAAATCCATCACCAAAAGAAGAAGGTATCAACATTTTATGTGGCGCCATCCGTTTTGTGCTTGACATCTATGTTTGGCTAAGTATAAGACATATTTATCGTTACCAATCACGTTGATTATCATCTGAAATACACGTGAATGCAATGCTGGACTAACATGTAAACAACCCCCTATATCCCCAGACATCATATACCAGTAGGCTACTAGATGACTTCTCTCAGTATACATCCAGAAGTTTACCAACTCTGCCTTCCTCCTGAAAGTCACTTATCAACTGCTGTGTGTCTCTCTCTCTCAGCTGTGTAGCTTGTTCATTAGTCTGGGAGGGGGGAGACTGGGAGAGGGGGGAGAGACGGGGACGGGGAAATGAAGGGAGTGAGTGAGTCAGGTTCTCAGATGATGATCCCACCAAACACAACCGCAGGCTCTGGTAGGGATGTGACTTCAGGCTGGCTGACAGTGACACCACAGCCCTTGCCTCTCCTCGTCTCGTCTCCTCCCCTCTCCTCTCGTCTCGTCTCGTTCCCTACTAATGCTGGATAACTCTTGACTACAGCAGTAGTACACAGCTTCTGTTCTAACGTTCTCAGGGTTTCATCAATGTTTTCAAACTCATTGTGTATCGTTTGTGGTATACCTCAACTCTGTTCGACCACCAAAGATGATCTAATTTCCCCTCTCTTTCCAAGTCCGTCCTTGAAAATCGTTGTGCAGAATGGATGTGTTGATGAGAAGGAGCTTGGAGCCACACGAGCTGCAGTGTTTTCTATAGAACTGAGAGGCTGTGTGTGTGAGGGCCACTGGGTATTGACCTCTCCTTTAATGTCCCAGCACGATGGGGGACTCTAGGACTCTGCAGGCGGGCAATTCATACCTTAAAGATGGGCCACCCTGCTGCTCAGGACGTGTGCCCTCCCTTTGACCTCCCCACGCCCCCTGACCCCTGTCACCATGGCAATGGGGAGTCCCATCACAGGCAGTGCACATACCTGGCACCTTGGCCACCCCTCCTCTCTCCCCCTCTCCCCTCATCTTTCCCATCTCCAGGGTCCCACTAGGGGATCTGTAATGAAATAGCTGCTCTGTACTCTGCAGCAGTAGGCTGGCCTACACCATACACCATTCATACCGTTTAGATAGGAAACCTGACAGTAAGCTGAGTTAATGACAGTACAGTAAATGTCCTTGATCAAAGGAAATGTGGAGTGTAACCTAAAATCAACATCTTCCTTGTTTGTCTTCTTGACCCTTCAGAATGTTCTCCACTCTCCTCTCTTCTCCCTCCTCCTTGTCCTCTCCCCTTTCCCCCCTCCTCTCTTCTCCCTCCTTCCTGTCGCCTCCCCTCTCCCCTCTTCTCCCTCCTTCCTGTCTCCTCTCTTCTCCCTCCTTCCTGTCGCCTCCCCTCTCCTCTCTTCTCCCTCCTTCCTGTCGCCTCCCCCCTCCTCTCTTCTCTCTCCTTCCTGTCACCTCCCCTCTCCTCTCTTCTCCCTCCTTCCTGTCGCCTCCTCTCTCTTCTCTCCTCTCTTCTCCCTCCTTCCTGTCGCCTCCTCTCTATTCTCTCCTCTCTTCTCTGTTCCCCAGACATCATGCCATCATTAGTGTTAGGCCTCTCCTCTGACTCAGCGTATCTCTTCCCCAGTCTCTCTTCTCTGTTCCCCAGACATCATGCCACCATTAGTGTTAGGCCTCTCCTCTGACTCAGTGTATCTCTTCCCCAGTCTCTCTTCTCTGTTCCCCAGACATCATGCCATCATTAGTGTTAGGCCTCTCCTCTGACTCAGTGTATCTCTTCCCCAGTCTCTCTTCTCTGTTCCCCAGACATCATGCCATCATTAGTGTTAGGCCTCTCCTCTGACTCAGTGTATCTCTTCCCCAGTCTCTCTTCTCTGTTCCCCAGACATCATGCCATCATTAGTGTTAGGCCTCTCTTCTGACTCAGCGTATCTCTTCCAAAGCCTCTCTTCTCTCCCTCCTATAACATGGTTGTTAACTGCACACAGCTGTAGAGGAAGGTGTCTAATGTAAGAACCCTACTGAGGACATATTAACGGTGCACCACTGAAACGTACAGTATGCCCAAGCCAGCCACTGACATCAAATCAATAATCGTCCTGTCACGCCCGCTTGTTCATTCAATGCTTTGCATTTTATTTCTACATGGTTTGATTGATTGTTGGTAGCGGGGGTTTTGATGGCGGGGTTGAGGTTGATAATGATATGTGTAAGGCAGTAGTGTACGTTGTTGGTAAAATTATGATTAAATGACTGAACAAATCATTTTAAATGGAACTGTAACTAAGTAAAACTTATACTCTGTTTTATTATACAGTGCCTTGCGAAAGTATTCGGCCCCCTTGAACTTTGCGACCTTTTGCCACATTTCAGGCTTCAAACATAAAGATATAAAACTGTATTTTTTTGTGAAGAATCAACAACAAGTGGGACACAATCATGAAGTGGAATGACGTTTATTGTATATTTCAAACTTTTTTAACAAATCAAAAACTGAAAAATTGGGCGTGCAAAATTATTCAGCCCCCTTAAGTTAATACTTTGTAGCGCCACCTTTTGCTGCGATTACAGCTGTAAGTCGCTTGGGGTATGTCTCTATCAGTTTTGCACATCGAGAGACTGACATTTTTTCCCATTCCTCCTTGCAAAACAGCTCGAGCTCAGTGAGGTTGGATGGAGAGCATTTGTGAACAGCAGTTTTCAGTTCTTTCCACAGATTCTCGGTTGGATTCAGGTCTGGACTTTGACTTGGCCATTCTAACACCTGGATATGTTTATTTTTGAACCATTCCATTGTAGATTTTGCTTTATGTTTTGCATCCTTGTCTTGTTGGAAGACAAATCTCCGTCCCAGTCTCAGGTCTTTTGCAGACTCCATCAGGTTTTCTTCCAGAATGGTCCTGTATTTGGCTCCATCCATCTTCCCATCAATTTTAACCATCTTCCCTGTCCCTGCTGACGAAAAACAGGCCCAAACCATGATGCTGCCACCACCACGTTTGACAGTGGGTATGGTGTGTTCAGGGTGATGAGCTGTGTTGCTTTTACGCCAAACATAACGTTTTGCATTGTTGCCAAAAAGTTCAATTTTGGTTTCATCTGCCCAGAGCACCTTCTTCCACATGTTTGGTGTGTCTCCCAGGTTGCTTGTGGCAAACTTTAAACAACACTTTTTATGGATATCTTTAAGAAATGGCTTTCTTCTTGCTACTCTTCCATAAAGGCCAGATTTGTGCAATATACGACTGATTGTTGTCCTATGGACAGAGTCTCCCACCTCAGCTGTAGATCTCTGCAGTTCATCCAGAGTGATCATGGGCCTCTTGGCTGCATCTCTGATCAGTCTTCTCCTTGTATGAGCTGAAAGTTTAGAGGGACGGCCAGGTCTTGGTAGATTTTCAGTGGTCTGATACTCCTTCCATTTCAATATTATCGCTTGCACAGTGCTCCTTGGGATGTTTCAAGCTTGGGAAATCTTTTTGTATCCAAATCCGGCTTTAAACTTCTTCACAACAGTATCTCGGACCTGCCTGGTGTGTTCCTTGTTCTTCATGATGCTCTCTGCGCTTTTAACGGACCTCTGAGACTATCACAGTGCAGGTGCATTTATACGGAGACTTGATTACACACAGGTGGATTGTATTTATCATCATTAGTCATTTAGGTCAACAATGGATCATTCAGAGATCCTCACTGAACTTCTGGAGAGAGTTTGCTGCACTGAAAGTAAAGGGGCTGAATAATTTTGCACGCCCAATTTTTTAGTTTATGATTTGTTAAAAAAGTTTGAAATATCCAATAAATGTCGTTCCACTTCATGATTGTGTCCCACTTGTTGTTGATTCTTCACAAAAAAATATAGTTTTATATCTTTATGTTTGAAGCCTGAAATGTGGCAAAAGGTTGCAAAGTTCAAGGGGGCCGAATAATTTCGCAAGGCACTGTACTTACATGTATTGGTTGTCTTCTTCTAGTATATCATTGATATTTCCATGTAGTGTTTAATGATGGTTATGAGTTGTTAAGACATTTAGAGGGTGGATTGTTGGTAAAATTATAATTAAATGACTGAACAAATCATTTTAAATGGAACTGTAAGTAAAACTTATACTCTGTTATTGTATCTGAATAACAATATGAGTTCATAAGAAGGGATTGTGTGACACGGACAAGGAGTAATTAAAGTTAATGAACACCATTCCAACTAGGAAGAAACAAATGGGTTGTGGACTGTGTAAACACATAAGGTCGTTAACCTAGCGTTGAACCTACAGAAACTTAGTTCTGGGGTTTTTAGATAAGACAGTGAGTGCATTCCTAGGTTTTCTGTTAATTAGAACTGTCAGCTCAGTGGTGATCGATAATGTTGAGGGGTCAAAAGTTACCTGGGAGTGTGTTAGTAAGTTAGAATGAACTTTTCGCCTCACTTTGTCCCGGTCGAGAGGAGGGGATTCTGTAAAAGCAATGAAATGACGTCATGATCTGTATATAAACTGTTGCTCGTGGTTAAGTGTCAGCGCGCTCCGAGAATAAATTCTGTTACCTATTATTGAAAGACTGGTCTGCGTCTATTTCATGCAAACAAGAATCTTACAAATTCTCATAAAATAGATTAAGGGATTTCAATTAATGAAAGCACATTGGCATAATTAAATTACATTAACAACGTTGCTGGGATTTTCATGGGACTGTTATGTAGATCTTAACAGGTTTGATTTCTGTCATTATAAGGAATGTATCTTCAGTTTAAATGAACTGGTGTGTGTGAGTGTTGTGTTTATTGAGAGAGAGATATTCCACTTTTGTTGATTTACTTAACTTGCTTTGGCAACGTAAACATGTCTTTCCCATACCAATAAAGAGGGAGGGAGGGAGGGAGGGAGGGAGGGAGGGAGGGAGGAAGGAAGAGCAATATAACAGAGAAGCACCTCTGATTTCTGCT
Source organism: Oncorhynchus mykiss (assembly GCF_057628025.1). Taxonomy (NCBI): domain Eukaryota; kingdom Metazoa; phylum Chordata; class Actinopteri; order Salmoniformes; family Salmonidae; genus Oncorhynchus; species Oncorhynchus mykiss. Next base: position 9,007,099 of record NC_143028.1, read on the forward strand.
ACTGTTTACACCATGGAGGCACCACTTCCCCACCGCACACCCCTTCCCAACACTACTACCCCACACACACACACACACACACACACCCTCCCCCTCACCACTACCCCACACACACAGCCCCAACAATAGACAGAAGGTGTTACTTGCAGGGCGCCCTAGAGCAGGTCTATTATTCCCTCCTATTAGTGTTAATTAGCCTCTTATTAGGCAGGGCGACTCAGCGCGCTCCCTCATACTAACCAACCATTGAAAACACATGATCTCTGGCCCTGCTCAAGGTGACCAGGCTTTCTTTTAAATACTAACCAGGACTTCACAGCCACTGGAAGGTGATCCTGGGACCCGTCTGAAATGGCCCCCTATTCACTATATAGTGCACTAATTTAGACAGTAGCCCATAGGGTATAGAGTATAGAGTGCCATTTTAGATGCTGCCCTGGATCTAATGAATGCACAGACAGACTCTTCTACTTTCAGCCAAGGCCTCTAAAACCTTTCATTTGTTTCCTTTTTCTGTTATTTTTAGGAGTCTGATATGTTTAGCTGGAAATTAAGCAAGTGTGCAAAAGCTATTCTTATCATGAATCATTTTCTCCCTCCATCCACCCGGTCACTCAACCTTGGAGACATGACATTACAAAACAGATATGGGAGTTTCTGTATGCTTGGAGTCATGAAAAGAAAATAGCTGGTAGCCTTTCTCTATAAACTATGACAAAGCACCATGTTTCGCCCATCCAATTCAAGGTTATGAATAACGTGTTTTTGATAAACATTTGAATTACAACTATCCCTATTACTTATACAACAGCAAGCCAAATAATTATTGTGCTGTTCTACATTTTTGCCAAACCCTCCCCCCCTCCCTCCAAACCCAAAGTAATTCTGTGTATCCTGGAATGATTGCATCCTGGAATGATGATGTCACTACTACTGTTCAAGGAGATTACTGACTAGCCTAGCGTATTAATCACTGTCTGGGGCCGGGACACCTTCCCAGAGTGCTTTGCATCTCGCCACATCGCTTTACAAGTCTAGCGGATCTAGAAGGAGGAGAGTGACAAAGTGCTTCTCAAAGCGTCTCGGTGCTGGCAGGGCGTACGTCTGGGGGGTGGGGGGACGCTCATCTTCTGAAGCCAGTCCTGGGGAGTGATTCTCAAAGCGTCTCGGTGCTGGCAGGGCGTACGTCTGGGGGGTGGGGGGACGCTCATCCTCTGAAGCCAGTCCTGGGGAGTGATTCTCAAAGCGTCTCGGTGCTGACAGGGCGTACGTCTGGGGGGTGGGGGGACGCTCATCCTCTGAAGCCAGTCCTGGGGAGTGATTCTCAAAGCGTCTCGGTGCTGACAGGGCGTACGTCTGGGGGGTGGGGGGACGCTCATCCTCTGAAGCCAGTCCTGGGGAGTGATTCTCAAAGCGTCTCGGTGCTGACAGGGCGTACGTCTGGGGGGTGGGGGGACGCTCATCCTCTGAAGCCAGTCCTGGGGAGTGATTCTCAAAGCGTCTCGGTGCTGGCAGGGCGTACGTCTGGGGGGTGGGGGGACGCTCATCCTCTGAAGCCAGTCCTGGGGAGTGATTCTCAAAGCGTCTCGGTGCTGGCAGGGCGTACGTCTGGGGGGTGGGGGGACGCTCATCCTCTGAAGCCAGTCCTGGGGAGTGATTCTCAAAGCGTCTCGGTGCTGGCAGGGCGTACGTCTGGGGGTGGGGGGACGCTCATCCTCTGAAGCCAGTCCTTGGGAGTGATTCTCAGAGCGTCTCGGTGCTGACAGGGCGTACGTCTGGGGGGTGGGGGGACGCTCATCCTCTGAAGCCAGTCCTGGGGAGTGATTCTCAAAGCGTCTCGGTGCTGGCAGGGCGTACGTCTGGGGGGTGGGGGGACGCTCATCCTCTGAAGCCAGTCCTGGGGAGTGATACTCAAAGCGTCTCGGTGCTGGCAGGGCGTACGTCTGGGGGGTGGGGGGACGCTCATCCTCTGAAGCCAGTCCTGGGGAGTGATTCTCAAAGCGTCTCGGTGCTGACAGGGCGTACGTCTGGGGGGTGGGGGGACGCTCATCCTCTGAAGCCAGTCCTGGGGAGTGATTCTCAAAGCGTCTCGGTGCTGACAGGGCGTACGTCTGGGGGGTGGGGGGACGCTCATCCTCTGAAGCCAGTCCTGGGGAGTGATTCTCAAAGCGTCTCGGTGCTGGCAGGGCGTACGTCTGGGGGGTGGGGGGACGCTCATCCTCTGAAGCCAGTCCTGGGGAGTGATTCTCAAAGCGTCTCGGTGCTGGCAGGGCGTACGTCTGGGGGGTGGGGGGACGCTCATCCTCTGAAGCCAGTCCTGGGGAGTGATTCTCAAAGCGTCTCGGTGCTGGCAGGGCGTACGTCTGGGGGGTGGGGGGACGCTCATCCTCTGAAGCCAGTCCTGGGGAGTGATTCTCAAAGCGTCTCGGTGCTGGCAGGGCGTACGTCTGGGGGGTGGGGGGACGCTCATCCTCTGAAGCCAGTCCTTGGGAGTGATTCTCAGAGCGTCTCGGTGCTGACAGGGCGTACGTCTGGGGGGTGGGGGGACGCTCATCCTCTGAAGCCAGTCCTGGGGAGTGATTCTCAAAGCGTCTCGGTGCTGGCAGGGCGTACGTCTGGGGGGTGGGGGGACGCTCATCCTCTGAAGCCAGTCCTGGGGAGTGATTCTCAAAGCGTCTCGGTGCTGGCAGGGCGTACGTCTGGGGGGTGGGGGGACGCTCATCCTCTGAAGCCAGTCCTGGGGAGTGATTCTCAAAGCGTCTCGGTGCTGGCAGGGCGTACGTCTGGGGGGTGGGGGGACGCTCATCCTCTGAAGCCAGTCCTTGGGAGTGATTCTCAGAGCGTCTCGGTGCTGACAGGGCGTACGTCTGGGGGGTGGGGGGACGCTCATCCTCTGAAGCCAGTCCTGGGGAGTGATTCTCAAAGCGTCTCGGTGCTGACAGGGCGTACGTCTGGGGGGTGGGGGGACGCTCATCCTCTGAAGCCAGTCCTGGGGAGTGATTCTCAAAGCGTCTCGGTGCTGGCAGGGCGTACGTCTGGGGGGTGGGGGGACGCTCATCCTCTGAAGCCAGTCCTGGGGAGTGATTCTCAAAGAGTCTCGGTGCTGACAGGGCGTACGTCTGGGGGGTGGGGGGACGCTCATCCTCTGAAGCCAGTCCTGGGGAGTGATTCTCAAAGCGTCTCGGTGCTGACAGGGCGTACGTCTGGGGGGTGGGGGGACGCTCATCCTCTGAAGCCAGTCCTGGGGAGTGATTCTCAAAGCGTCTCGGTGCTGACAGGGCGTACGTCTGGGGGATGGGGGGACGCTCATCCTCTGAAGCCAGTCCTGGGGAGTGATTCTCAAAGCGTCTCGGTGCTGACAGGGCGTACGTCTGGGGGGTGGGGGGACGCTCATCCTCTGAAGCCAGTCCTGGGGAGTGATTCTCTAAGCGTCTCGGTGCTGGCAGGGCGTACGTCTGGGGGGTGGGGGGGGGACGCTCATCCTCTGAAGCCAGTCCTGGGGAGTGATTCTCTAAGCGTCTCGGTGCTGGCAGGGCGTAAGTCTGGGGGGTGGGGGGGACGCTCATCCTCTGAAGCCAGTCCTGGGGAGTGATTCTCAAAGCGTCTCGGTGCTGGCGGGGCGTACGTCTGGGGGGTGGGGGGACGCTCATCCTCTGAAGCCAGTCCTGGGGAGTGATTCTCAAAGCGTCTCGGTGCTCACAGGGCGTACGTCTGGGGGGTGGGGGGACGCTCATCTTCTGAAGCCAGTCCTGGGGAGTGATTCTCAAAGCGTCTCGGTGCTGGCAGGGCGTACGTCTGGGGGTGGGGGGACGCTCATCCTCTGAAGCCAGTCCTGGGGAGTGATTCTCAAAGCGTCTCGGTGCTGGCAGGGCGTACGTCTGGGGGGTGGGGGGACGCTCATCCTCTGAAGCCAGTCCTGGGGAGTGATTCTCAAAGCGTCTCGGTGCTGGCAGGGCGTACGTCTGGGGGGTGGGGGGACGCTCATCCTCTGAAGCCAGTCCTGGGGAGTGATTCTGAAAGCTTCTCGGTGCTGGCAGGACGTACGTCTGGGGGGTGGGGGGACGCTCATCCTCTGAAGCCAGTCCTTGGGAGTGATTCTCAGAGCGTCTCTGTGCTGACAGGGCGTACGTCTGGGGGGTGGGGGGACGCTCATCCTCTGAAGCCAGTCCTGGGGAGTGATTCTCTAAGCGTCTCGGTGCTGGCAGGGCGTAAGTCTGGGGGGTGGAGGGACGCTCATCCTCTGAAGCTAGTCCTGGGGAGTGATTCTCAAAGCGTCTCGGTGCTGGCGGGGCGTACGTCTGGGGGGTGGGGGGACGCTCATCCTCTGAAGCCAGTCCTGGGGAGTGATTCTCAAAGCGTCTCGGTGCTGACAGGGCGTACGTCTGGGGGGTGGGGGAACGCTCATCCTCTGAAGCCAGTCCTGGGGAGTGATTCTCAAAGCGTCTCGGTGCTGACAGGGCGTACGTCTGGGTGGTGGGGGGACGCTCATCTTCTGAAGCCAGTCCTGGGGAGTGATTCTCAAAGCGTCTCGGTGCTGGCAGGGCGTACGTCTGGGGGGTGGGGGGACGCTCATCCTCTGAAGCCAGTCCTGGGGAGTGATTCTCAAAGCGTCTCGGTGCTGGCAGGGCGTACGTCTGGGGGGTGGGGGGACGCTCATCCTCTGAAGCCAGTCCTGGGGAGTGATTCTCAAAGCGTCTCGGTGCTGACAGGGCGTACGTCTGGGGGATGGGGGGACGCTCATCCTCTGAAGCCAGTCCTGGGGAGTGATTCTCAAAGCGTCTCGGTGCTGACAGGGCATACGTCTGGGGGGTGGGGGGACGCTCATCCTCTGAAGCCAGTCCTGGGGAGTGATTCTCAAAGCGTCTCGGTGCTGACAGGGCGTACGTCTGGGGGGTGGGGGGGGGGGGACGCTCATCCTCTGAAGCCAGTCCTGGGGTGTGATTCTCAAAGCGTCTCGGTGCTGGCAGGGCGTACGTCTGGGGAGTGGGGGGACGCTCATCCTCTGGAGCCAGTCCTGGGGATGGATAGATAGAAGAGGAAGAAAGATGGTAGAACTTGGAGTGACAACTTTTCTCGACCTTCACTTTTAGCTGCTTCATTGTCCTGTTTATTAGAGGCGCCCCCACTTTAGTAAAAATGCACAAAGCTGCATTATTCCCTTACAGTGTTGTTGAGAGAATAAATATGCTAATTTAAGCCAAAGAACAAACAAGGTGGTTTACCTAAATTATTCCCTCACAGCTTTTGTATTAGTTCCAAACGCTAAACAGAATCGCTGCAATTAAGCGCAGTGGTCTGACCTGCACACATACATTAATAAATGAGACTCAAACTAGCTCTGCTGCAGCACCAGCTAAGTACCCAGCCAGTGTTTGCATCGCAAACAAATGCCTCCCCACGTTGTGTTTCCTCGCCGCTCCTGATTCACTCTGACAGATCCTCAGCTTTCTGAGCTTTAATTGGGCAGCCTCGGGGTGTGAGGAAGGAGAGAGAGAGAAGAGGAAAGGGAGAGGAGAAGGGAAACAGAAAGGCCTTTAGTGCTGGGTTACACTCTATACGCACTTCTCTTTCTCCGTGGTAATTACAAGCAGGTGCATGTGGAGAAGAAACAGACTGACTATGGTACCGACCGTTGCTTTCTCCCAAGACTGCCTGGGATGCGAGAGAGAGGGAGAGAGAGAGGGAGATAGAGGGAGAGAGAGAGAGAGGGCAGAGAGGCAGAGTGCGAGCAGAGAACTCAGAGGTAGTAGTACACTATTGCTGACAAACAACTCTGGGGGCACCACACCAGACAAATAACCATTAGATATTGTCTTTACCTATAAGCCTTTCTACTCTGGCTCAGGGTCAAACTAAGGTCACAATAGTAAGGGTAAAGAAAGGTCATTGTTTTATTCTGACATGGAATAACAACGTCTAGCAAATTCCTCTGCGTGTCTCTGTTCTAGCTCTACCTTTTATGTGAAGTGATGAGACCCAGAGAGAAGCACAGGGAGGGGGGGAGAGAGTGCATGACCGGCCAGCTTCCCCTGCCGCTCTCCCAGAATGCACCACTGCAAGTACGACCTGGCCACCGCTCACGGTCCGTGGCTCCATCATCTCAGTACCTCCAGCAGCGTCTTGTGTCCTGCTAGCCAGAGCACTTAACTTGACTACACCACGTCTGCTTGTTTTGGTCCAGAATCACACAGAGTACTAATGGAAAAACAACAAGTGGGGCCCAGCAGCCCAGAAACCTCTCATGGACTCTCTCTCCACTCACAGTCCTCTTACAGCTAGCTACTGTGTGTTGACTTCAAAGTCCTGTCTGAATTCAAAACCTTTAAGCCCGCATTGCATGGTCTTCTACAGTGTAGTGTCCGTGAGGCTGATCAGGCAAGGCTCTGCAGCCAGAGAATCATCTTTAGACTCTGCATTAGTGTCACTCTAGTCTGTCACTGCTGTTCCCACAGCAAGTGAAGGGATCCTCTGAGCACGCTGCAATAGTGACGTCAAATCAACTGCAACACAGGCTTTATGAGGACCATCATGTACGATCATAATAACGAGGTAGTATACACACATAGTTACATTGACATTGACATAGTAGACAGCACTAGTCCTTATATTGAATATATGGGAGATTACCTGAAATCATAGAAAACCATTCTAGTGTATACAAGGTAAATAGCACTAACAGGAAGGACTGTAGGGGAAAACACACGATAGAGACGTAAAATAAAAAGTTGCATAAACACGTCACACAGACAAAAGGTTAGGACTGTTGTCAACGGTGTGACAGGGCCAGTATTATTGGTTACTGATTCACAACTGAATAGACCCTTTCTTCCATGTTACTGATCATCACCTTCTCACTGTAACTTCACCGTTTCTCCCCTTGTCTCCCAAGAGTTCTCTCTCTCTCTCAAGTGTATAATGGTCTATCATTCGACTGCGTTCGTTCACAAGGAAACGGGTGAGAAAGCAACGAGCTAGCGGGGCTGTCAGGGAGGAAATATTGTGGTAAAATAAACAGCGAGGCAGGTGTTTTGTCTGAGCGTGTGTCTCTGGCGTTTCTCAACCACAGATGAACAACTCTGCAATTACAGCCAACAATGGCCACGAAGACGCAGGTATAGGTTCATTACCGATCAACAACCTTGAGTCTTTTCTCCACATTTCCATATCGGTCTCTTCTTTCTTTTATTGAATTGTTTGTACTCTCTTCTGGTCCCCACAAGAATAGTTACACACACACACACACACACACACACACACACACACACACACACACACACACACACACACACACACACACACACACACAAGCTAATTTAAGAAGAGGTGGAGGAGGGGAGAGAAAAGAGGCTAATAAAGTGAATGTGTCACAGATGACCCTCAGAGACAGTCGGTGAGGGAGGCTGCACTTCCATTTCGCCGCCCATTAAGTGTCCTGCTGGAGATGGGGGAGAGAGAGAGAGCGAGGCCGGAGCGCAATCACAGACCAGCTGATAACCGTTATCATGACCAGCCCGCCTGCTACCACCACCCCTACCTCTACCGCCGTGCCGACCAGCTGCCGGAAACCCATTTAGGAGGGAAATGAGTTCAATTAAAAATCACTTTTATTTTTACCGTCACCTAATCATTTGAAGGCCATCGGGTTCCAGGGAGACACGGGAGAGGGGGGAGTTGGGTCGGAAAAGAGGAAGACAGCTCAGCCAGTCCTCACTAACACTGTGTGTCTTTAGTCCAGCTAGAGGAGGGAAGATTAGCTTCAGAGGAAGTCACCTAACTGCTACTGCTACTCGCTTTGTGTCTTTCCCTCAGGTACTTACTCGTGTAGTTACTTACGTACTGTAGTCAACAACTCACATACTCGCTCAGTCGTCATAGATCATTGTTTTCTATGAGTTCTATATAGGAAGGAGCCGTCTGTTAATGCTAACAGCTATCCACGTAGCATTTTGACCACCCACCAGGACAATGGGACGGCCAGGGGTTTAATGGCTGTCTGGGGTCAACTCTGTCTTGGCAGGGGCATGATTCTAGTACCAGGAAGCAGTTTGAGGCCTGCTTGGGAAACTAGGATATCAGCGTGGATGGTTCAGATCCCCTTGGGACGCAGTCATTTGTCTTTCTGTTGCCTATTGGGTTGGACACAAGCTGTCTGTCTCGATGGATGGATGGACAGGCAGAATCATTCATTAGAGAGTCTTTATTGACACTATTGACAAAAAAAGGCTACATGTATTCGATATGAGACCTAACAATCACAACTAAAAAACTAAGAAACACATAAAAAAAACATTTTTGAATGAATGGTTATGATGCCTAATCAAGAAACATTGTTCTCTTCTTTGTTTGATATCAAACTGGCACTTTTATTATGAGAGGGTAAAATCCAAACTATGGTAATTTACTGAACAAAACAAAAAAATGACAAGGTTGGAATGACTCATTTTACAATACCCTAATGATTGCTCATATTCCAATTAAGAAACATAGACAAAAACATGGGAACAATTGGCAATAAATACTGGGCCTTCTGCCAGGGGAAAACACCTGCAAATAATTAATAATAACTATTAAGAACAACACACTTAACACAACCTGTAATTTATTAGACTTATCCATCTCAATTCACCTGACTGTTGGGTGGATGTATTGTGATATGGCGGTGATATATTGTGATATGGCAATGATGTATTGTGATATGGCAATGATGTATTGTGATATGGCAATGATGTATTGTGATATGGCAATGATGCATTGTGATATGGCGGTGATGTATTATGTTATGGCACTGATGTATTCAGATATGGTGCTGATGTATTGTGATATGGCGGTGATGTATTCAGATATGGCGCTGATGTATGGTGACATGGCGGCGATGTATTGTGATATGGTGGTGATGTATTGTGATATGGCGGTGATGTATTGTGATATGGCGCTGATGTATTGTGATATGGGGTTGATATATTGTGATATGGCAATGATGTATTGTGATATGGCGGTAATGTATTGTGACATGGCGGTGATGTATTGTGATATGGCGGTAATGTATTGTGATATGGCGGTGATGTATTGTGACATGGCGGTGATGTATTGTGATATGGCGCTGATGTATTGTGACATGGCGGTGATGTATTGTGATATGGTTGTGATGTATTGTGATATGGCGTTGATGTATTGTGATATGGCGCTGATGTATTGTGACATGGCGCTGATGTATTCAGATATGGCGCTGATGTATTGTGATATGGCGGTGATGTATTCAGATATAGTGCTGATGTATTGTGACATGGCGATGATGTATTGTGATATGGCGGTGATGTATTGTGACATGGCACTTATGTATTCAGATATGGCGCTGATGTATTGTGATATGGCGGTGATGTATTCAGATATGGCGCTGATGTATTGTGATATGGCGGTGATGTATTCAGATATGGCGCTGATGTATTGTGACATGGCGGTGATGTATTGTGATATGGCGGTGATGTATTGTGATATGGCGGTGATGTATTGTGTTATGGCGCTGATGTATTGTGATATGGCACTGATGTATTCAGATATGGCGCTGATGTATGGTGACATGGCGGTGATGTATTTTGATATGGCGGTGATGTATTCAGATATAGCGCTGATGTATTGTGACATGGCGATGATGCATTGTGATATGGTGGTGATGTATTGTGATATGGCGGTGATGTATTGTGATATGGTGGTGATGTATTGTGATATGGTGCTGATGTATTGTGATATGGCACTGATGTATTCAGATATGGCGCTGATGTATGGTGACATAGTGGTGATGTATTGTGATATGGCGCTGATGTATTGTGACATGGCGCTGATGTATTGTGATATGGCGCTGATGTATTGTGATATGGGGTTGATATATTGTGATATGGCAATGATGTATTGTGATATGGCGGTAATGTATTGTGACATGGCGGTGATGTATTGTGATATGGCGGTAATGTATTGTGATATGGCGGTGATGTATTGTGACATGGCGGTGATGTATTGTGATATGGCGCTGATGTATTGTGACATCGCGGTGATGTATTGTGATATGGTTGTGATGTATTGTGATATGGCGTTGATGTATTGTGATATGGCGCTGATGTATTGTGACATGGCGCTGATGTATTCAGATATGGCGCTGATGTATTGTGATATGGCGGTGATGTATTCAGATATAGTGCTGATGTATTGTGACATGGCGATGATGTATTGTGATATGGCGGTGATGTATTGTGACATGGCACTTATGTATTCAGATATGGCGCTGATGTATTGTGATATGGCGGTGATGTATTCAGATATGGCGCTGATGTATTGTGATATGGCGGTGATGTATTCAGATATGGCGCTGATGTATTGTGACATGGCGGTGATGTATTGTGATATGGCGGTGATGTATTGTGATATGGCGGTGATGTATTGTGTTATGGAGCTGATGTATTGTGATATGGCACTGATGTATTCAGATATGGCGCTGATGTATGGTGACATGGTGGTGATGTATTTTGATATGGCGGTGATGTATTCAGATATAGCGCTGATGTATTGTGACATGGCGATGATGTATTGTGATATGGTGGTGATGTATTGTGATATGGCGGTGATGTATTGTGATATGGTGGTGATGTATTGTGATATGGTGCTGATGTATTGTGATATGGCACTGATGTATTCAGATATGGCGCTGATGTATGGTGACATAGTGGTGATGTATTGTGATATGGTGGTGATGTATTCAGATATGGCGCTGATGTATTGTGACATGGCGGTGATGTATTGTGATATGGCGGTGATGTATTGTGATATGGCGCTGATGTATTCAGATATGGCGCTGATGTATTGTGACATGGCGGTGATGTATTGTGACATGGCGATGATGTATTGTGATATGGTGGTGATGTATTGTGATATGGCGGTGATGTATTGTGATATGGCGGTAATGTATTGTGATATGGCGGTAATGTCTTGTGATATGGTGCTGATGTATTGTGATATGGCACTGATGTATTCAGATATGGCGCTGATGTATTGTGACATGGCGGTGATGTATTGTGATATGGCGGTGATGTATTGTGATATGGCGCTGATGTATTCAGATATGGCGCTGATGTATTGTGACATGGCGGTGATGTATTGTGATATGGCGGTAATGTATTGTGACATGGCGGTGATGTATTGTGATATGGCGGTAATGTATTGTGATATGGCGGTGATGTATTGTGACATGGCGGTGATGTATTGTGATATGGCGCTGATGTATTGTGACATGGCGGTGATGTATTGTGATATGGTTGTGATGTATTGTGATATGGCGTTGATGTATTGTGATATGGCGCTGATGTATTGTGACATGGCGCTGATGTATTCAGATATGGCGCTGATGTATTGTGATATGGCGGTGATGTATTCAGATATAGTGCTGATGTATTGTGACATGGCGATGATGTATTGTGATATGGCGGTGATGTATTGTGACATGGCACTTATGTATTCAGATATGGCGCTGATGTATTGTGATATGGCGGTGATGTATTCAGATATGGCGCTGATGTATTGTGACATGGCGGTGATGTATTGTGATATGGCGGTGATGTATTGTGATATGGCGGTGATGTATTGTGTTATGGAGCTGATGTATTGTGATATGGCACTGATGTATTCAGATATGGCGCTGATGTATGGTGACATGGCGGTGATGTATTTTGATATGGCGGTGATGTATTCAGATATAGCGCTGATGTATTGTGACATGGCGATGATGTATTGTGATATGGTGGTGATGTATTGTGATATGGCGGTGATGTATTGTGATATGGTGGTGATGTATTGTGATATGGTGCTGATGTATTGTGATATGGCACTGATGTATTCAGATATGGCGCTGATGTATGGTGACATAGTGGTGATGTATTGTGATATGGTGGTGATGTATTCAGATATGGCGCTGATGTATTGTGACATGGCGGTGATGTATTGTGATATGGCGGTGATGTATTGTGATATGGCGCTGATGTATTCAGATATGGCGCTGATGTATTGTGACATGGCGGTGATGTATTGTGACATGGCGATGATGTATTGTGATATGGTGGTGATGTATTGTGATATGGCGGTGATGTATTGTGATATGGCGGTAATGTATTGTGATATGGCGGTAATGTCTTGTGATATGGTGCTGATGTATTGTGATATGGCACTGATGTATTCAGATATGGCGCTGATGTATTGTGACATGGCGGTGATGTATTGTGATATGGCGGTGATGTATTGTGATATGGCGCTGATGTATTCAGATATGGCGCTGATGTATTGTGACATGGCGGTGATGTATTGTGATATGGTTGTGATGTATTGTGATATGGCGTTGATGTATTCAGATATGGCACTGATGTGTGGTGACATGGCGGTGATGTATTTTGATATGGCGGTGATGTATTCAGATATAGCGCTGATGTATTGTGACATGGCGATGATGTATTGTGATATGGTGGTGATGTATTGTGATATGGCGGTGATGTATTGTGATATGGCGGTAATGTATTGTGATATGGCGGTAATGTATTGTGATATGGTGCTGATGTATTGTGACATGGCACTGATGTATTCAGATATGGCGCTGATGTATGGTGACATGGTGGTGATGTATTGTGATATTGTGGTGATGTATTCAGATATGGCGCTGATGTATTGTGACATGGCGGTGATGTATTGTGATATGGCGGTGATGTATTGTGATATGGCGCTGATGTATTCAGATATGGCGCTGATGTATTGTGACATGGCGGTGATGTATTGTGATATGGTTGTGATGTATTGTGATATGGCGGTGATGTATTGTGATATGGCGCTGATGTATTGTGATATGGCGGTGATGTATTGTGATATGGCGGTGATGTATTGTGATATGGCGGTGATGTATTCAGATATGGTGCTGATGTATTGTGATATGGGGGTGATGTATTGTGTTATGCTGGTGATGTATTGTAATATGGCGCTGATGTATTGTGATATGGCGCTGATGTATTGTGATATGGTGCTGGTGTATTGTGATATGGCGAAGATGTATTGTGATATGGTGGTAATGTATTTTGATATGGTTGTGATGTATTGTGACATGGCGGTGATGTATTGTTATATGGTGGTGATGTATTGTGATATGGCGCTGATGTATTGTGATATGGTGGTGATGTATTGCGATATGGCGCTGATGTATTGTGATATGGCGGTGATGTATTGTGATATGGCGGTGATGTATTGTGGTATGGCGCTGGTGTATTGTGATATGGCGGTGATGTATTGTGATATGGCGGTGATGTATTGTGATATGGTGGTGATGTATTGTGATATGGGGTTGATATATTGTGATATGGCAATGATGTATTGTGATATGGCGGTAATGTATTGTGATATGGCGGTGATGTATTCAGATATGGCGCTGATGTATTGTGACATGGCGCTGATGTATTGTGATATGGTGTTGGTGTATTGTGATATGGCGAAGATGTATTGTGATATGGTAGTAATGTATTTTGATATGGTTGTGATGTATTGTGACATGGCGGTGATGTATTGTGATATGGTGGTGATGTATTGTGATTTGGCGCTGATGTATTGTGATATGGTGGTGATGTATTGCGATATGGCGCTGATGTATTGTGATATGGCGGTGATGTATTGTGGTATGGCGCTGGTGTATTGTTATATGGCGGTGATGTATTGTGATATGGCGGTGATGTATTGTGATATGGTGGTGATGTAATGTGATATGGGGTTGATATATTGTGATATGGCAATGATGTATTGTGATATGGCGGTAATGTATTGTGATATGGCGGTGATGTATTCAGATATGGCGCTGATGTATTGTGACATGGTGGTGATGTATTGTGATATGGGGGTGATGTATTGTGATATGGCGCTGATGTATTGTAATATGGCGCTGATGTATTGTGATATGGCGCTGATGTATTGTGATATGGTGCTGGTGTATTGGAATATGGCGAAGATGTATTGTGATATGGTGGTAATGTATTTTGATATGGTTGTGATGTATTGTGACATGGCAGTGATGTATTGTGTTATGCTGGTGATGTATTGTGATATGGTGCTGGTGTATTGTGATATGGCGAAGATGTATTGTGATATGGTGGTAATGTATTTTGATATGGTTGTGATGTATTGTGACATGGCGGTGATGTATTGTGATATGGTGGTGATGTATTGTGATATGGCGCTGATGTATTGTGATATGGTGGTGATGTATTGTGATATGGCGCTGATGTATTGTGATATGGCGGTGATGTATTGTGATATGGTGGTGATGTATTGTGATATGGGGGTGATGTATTGTATTATGCTGGTGATGTATTGTAATATGGCGCTGATGTATTGTGATATGGCGCTGATGTATTGTGATATGGTGCTGGTGTTTTGTGATATGGCGAAGATGAATTGTGATATGGTGGTAATGTATTTTGATATGGTTGTGATGTATTGTGACATGGCAGTGATGTATTGTTATATGGCGGTGATGTATTGTGATATGGCGGTGATGTATTGTGATATGGTGGTGATGTATTGTGATATGGGGTTGATATATTGTGATATGGCAATGATGTATTGTGATATGGTGGTAATGTATTTTGATATGGTTGTGATGTATTGTGACATGGCGGTGATGTATTGTGATATGGTTGTGATGTATTGTGATATGGCGGTGATGTATTGTGATATGGCGCTGATGTATTGTGATATGGCGGTGATGTATTGTGATATGGCGGTGATGTATTGTGATATGGCGGTGATGTATTCAGATATGGTGCTGATGTATTGTGATATGGGGGTGATGTATTGTGTTATGCTGGTGATGTATTGTAATATGGCGCTGATGTATTGTGATATGGCGCTGATGTATTGTGATATGGTGCTGGTGTATTGTGATATGGCGAAGATGTATTGTGATATGGTGGTAATGTATTTTGATATGGTTGTGATGTATTGTGACATGGCGGTGATGTATTGTGATATGGTGGTGATGTATTGTGATATGGCGCTGATGTATTGTGATATGGTGGTGATGTATTGCGATATGGCGCTGATGTATTGTGATATGGCGGTAATGTATTGTGATATGGCGGTGATGTATTGTGGTATGGCGCTGGTGTATTGTGATATGGCGGTGATGTATTGTGATATGGCGGTGATGTATTGTGATATGGTGCTGGTGTTTTGTGATATGGCGAAGATGAATTGTGATATGGTGGTAATGTATTTTGATATGGTTGTGATGTATTGTGACATGGCAGTGATGTATTGTTATATGGCGGTGATGTATTGTGATATGGCGGTGATGTATTGTGATATGGTGGTGATGTATTGTGATATGGGGTTGATATATTGTGATATGGCAATGATGTATTGTGATATGGTGGTAATGTATTTTGATATGGTTGTGATGTATTGTGACATGGCGGTGATGTATTGTGATATGGTTGTGATGTATTGTGATATGGCGGTGATGTATTGTGATATGGCGCTGATGTATTGTGATATGGCGGTGATGTATTGTGATATGGCGGTGATGTATTGTGATATGGCGGTGATGTATTCAGATATGGTGCTGATGTATTGTGATATGGGGGTGATGTATTGTGTTATGCTGGTGATGTATTGTAATATGGCGCTGATGTATTGTGATATGGCGCTGATGTATTGTGATATGGTGCTGGTGTATTGTGATATGGCGAAGATGTATTGTGATATGGTGGTAATGTATTTTGATATGGTTGTGATGTATTGTGACATGGCGGTGATGTATTGTGATATGGTGGTGATGTATTGTGATATGGCGGTGATGTATTGTGGTATGGCGCTGGTGTATTGTGATATGGCGGTGATGTATTGTGATATGGCGGTGATGTATTGTGATATGGTGGTGATGTATTGTGATATGGGGTTGATATATTGTGATATGGCGCTGATGTATTGTGATATGGCGGTGATGTATTGTGGTATGGCGCTGGTGTATTGTAATATGGCGGTGATGTATTGTGATATGGCGGTGATGTATTGTGATATGGTGGTGATGTAATGTGATATGGGGTTGATATATTGTGATATGGCAATGATGTATTGTGATATGGCGGTAATGTATTGTGATATGGCGGTGATGTATTCAGATATGGCGTTGATGTATTGTGACATGGTGGTGATGTATTGTGATATGGGGGTGATGTATTGTGATATGGCGCTGATGTATTGTAATATGGCGCTGATGTATTGTGATATGGCGCTGATGTATTGTGATATGGTGCTGGTGTATTGGAATATGGCGAAGATGTATTGTGATATGGTGGTAATGTATTTTGATATGGTTGTGATGTATTGTGACATGGCAGTGATGTATTGTGTTATGCTGGTGATGTATTGTGATATGGTGCTGGTGTATTGTGATATGGCGAAGATGTATTGTGATATGGTGGTAATGTATTTTGATATGGTTGTGATGTATTGTGACATGGCGGTGATGTATTGTGATATGGTGGTGATGTATTGTGATATGGCGCTGATGTATTGTGATATGGTGGTGATGTATTGTGATATGGCGCTGATGTATTGTGATATGGCGGTGATGTATTGTGATATGGTGGTGATGTATTGTGATATGGGGGTGATGTATTGTGTTATGCTGGTGATGTATTGTGATATGGGGTTGATATATTGTGATATGGCAATGATGTATTGTGATATGGTGGTAATGTATTTTGATATGGTTGTGATGTATTGTGACATGGCGGTGATGTATTGTGATATGGTGGTGATGTATTGTGATATGGCGCTGATGTATTGTGATATGGCGGTGATGTATTGTGATATGGCGCTGGTGTATTGTGATATGGCGGTGATGTATTGTTATATGGCGGTGATCTATTGTGATATGGCAATGATGTATTGTGATATGTCGGTGATGTATTGTGATATGGCGGTGATGTATTCAGATAGGGCGGTGATGTATTGTGATATGGCGGTGATATATTGTGATATGGTGGTGATTTATTGTGATATGGCGCTGATGTATTGTGATATGGTGGTGATGTATTGCGATAGGGCGCTGATGTATTGTGATATGGCGCTGATGTATTGTGATATGGCGGTGGTGTATTGTGGTATGGCGCTGGTGTATTGTGATATGGCGGTGATGTATTGTGATATGGCGGTGATGTATTCAGATATGGCGCTGATGTATTGTGATATGGTGCTGGTGTATTGGAATATGGCGAAGATGTATTGTGATATGGTAGTAATGTATTGTGATATGGTGGTAATGTATTTTGATATGGTTGTGATGTATTGTGACATGGCGGTGATGTATTGTGATATGGTGGTGATGTATTGTGATATGGGGGTGATGTATTGTAATATGGCGCTGATGTATTGTGATATGGCGCTGATGTATTGTGATATGGTGCTGGTGTTTTGGAATATGGCGAAGATGTATTGTGATATGGTAGTAATGTATTGTGATATGGTGATAATGTATTTTGATATGGTTGTGATGTATTGTGACATGGCGGTGATGTATTGTGATATAGTGGTGATGTATTGTGATATGGCGCTGATGTATTGTGATATGGTGGTGATGTATTGTGATATGGGGTTGATATATTGTGATATGGCGCTGATGTATTGTGATATGGCGGTGATGTATTGTGGTATGGCGCTGGTGTATTGTGATATGGCGGTGATGTATTGTGATATGGCGGTGATGTATTGTGATATGGTGGTGATGTAATGTGATATGGGGTTGATATATTGTGATATGGCAATGATGTATTGTGATATGGCGGTAATGTATTGTGATATGGCGGTGATGTATTCAGATATGGCGTTGATGTATTGTGACATGGTGGTGATGTATTGTGATATGGGGGTGATGTATTGTGATATGGCGCTGATGTATTGTAATATGGCGCTGATGTATTGTGATATGGCGCTGATGTATTGTGATATGGCGCTGGTGTATTGGAATATGGCGAAGATGTATTGTGATATGGTGGTAATGTATTTTGATATGGTTGTGATGTATTGTGACATGGCAGTGATGTATTGTGTTATGCTGGTGATGTATTGTGATATGGTGCTGGTGTATTGTGATATGGCGAAGATGTATTGTGATATGGTGGTAATGTATTTTGATATGGTTGTGATGTATTGTGACATGGCGGTGATGTATTGTGATATGGTGGTGATGTATTGTGATATGGCGCTGATGTATTGTGATATGGTGGTGATGTATTGTGATATGGCGCTGATGTATTGTGATATGGCGGTGATGTATTGTGATATGGTGGTGATGTATTGTGATATGGGGGTGATGTATTGTGTTATGCTGGTGATGTATTGTAATATGGCGCTGATGTATTGTGATATGGCGCTGATGTATTGTGATATGGTGCTGGTGCTTTGTGATATGGCGAAGATGAATTGTGATATGGTGGTAATGTATTTTGATATGGTTGTGATGTATTGTGACATGGCAGTGATGTATTGTGATATGGTGGTGATGTATTGTGATAAGGCGCTGATGTATTGTGATATGGTGGTGATGTATTGTGGTATGGCGCTGGTGTATTGTGATATGGCGGTGATGTATTGTTATATGGCGGTGATGTATTGTGATATGGCGGTGATGTATTGTGATATGGTGGTGATGTATTGTGATATGGGGTTGATATATTGTGATATGGCAATGATGTATTGTGATATGGTGGTAATGTATTTTGATATGGTTGTGATGTATTGTGACATGGCGGTGATGTATTGTGATATGGTGGTGATGTATTGTGATATGGCGCTGATGTATTGTGATATGGCGGTGATGTATTGTGATATGGCGCTGGTGTATTGTGATATGACGGTGATGTATTGTTTTATGGCGGTGATCTATTGTGATATGGCAATGATGTATTGTGATATGTCGGTGATGTATTGTGATATGGCGGTGATGTATTCAGATAGGGCGGTGATGTATTGTGATATGGCGGTGATATATTGTGATATGGTGGTGATTTATTGTGATATGGCGCTGATGTATTGTGATATGGTGGTGATGTATTGCGATAGGGCGCTGATGTATTGTGATATGGCGCTGATGTATTGTGATATGGCGGTGATGTATTGTGGTATGGCGCTGGTGTATTGTGATATGGCGGTGATGTATTGTGATATGGCGGTGATGTATTCAGATATGGCGCTGATGTATTGTGATATGGTGCTGGTGTATTGGAATATGGCGAAGATGTATTGTGATATGGTAGTAATGTATTGTGATATGGTGGTAATGTATTTTGATATGGTTGTGATGTATTGTGACATGGCGGTGATGTATTGTGATATGGTGGTGATGTATTGTGATATGGGGGTGATGTATTGTAATATGGCGCTGATGTATTGTGATATGGCGCTGATGTATTGTGATATGGCGCTGGTGTATTGTGATATGGCGCAGGTGTATTGTGGTATGGCGCTGGTGTATTGTGATATGGCGGTGATGTATTGTGATATGGCGGTGATGTATTGTGATATGGTGGTGATGTAATGTGATATGGGGTTGATATATTGTGATATGGCAATGATGTATTGTGATATGGCGGTAATGTATTGTGATATGGCGGTGATGTATTCAGATATGGCGCTGATGTATTGTGACATGGTGGTGATGTATTGTGATATGGGGGTGATGTATTGTGATATGGCGCTGATGTATTGTAATATGGCGCTGATGTATTGTGATATGGCGCTGATGTATTGTGATATGGTGCTGGTGTATTGGAATATGGCGAAGATGTATTGTGATATGGTGGTAATGTATTTTGATATGGTTGTGATGTATTGTGACATGGCAGTGATGTATTGTGTTATGCTGGTGATGTATTGTGATATGGTGCTGGTGTATTGTGATATGGCGAAGATGTATTGTGATATGGTGGTAATGTATTTTGATATGGTTGTGATGTATTGTGACATGGCGGTGATGTATTGTGATATGGTGGTGATGTATTGTGATATGGCGCTGATGTATTGTGATATGGTGGTGATGTATTGTGATATGGCGCTGATGTATTGTGATATGGCGGTGATGTATTGTGATATGGTGGTGATGTATTGTGATATGGGGGTGATGTATTGTGTTATGCTGGTGATGTATTGTAATATGGCGCTGATGTATTGTGATATGGCGCTGATGTATTGTGATATGGTGCTGGTGTTTTGTGATATGGCGAAGATGAATTGTGATATGGTGGTAATGTATTTTGATATGGTTGTGATGTATTGTGACATGGCAGTGATGTATTGTGATATGGTGGTGATGTATTGTGATAAGGCGCTGATGTATTGTGATATGGTGGTGATGTATTGTGGTATGGCGCTGGTGTATTGTGATATGGCGGTGATGTATTGTTATATGGCGGTGATGTATTGTGATATGGCGGTGATGTATTGTGATATGGTGGTGATGTATTGTGATATGGGGTTGATATATTGTGATATGGCAATGATGTATTGTGATATGGTGGTAATGTATTTTGATATGGTTGTGATGTATTGTGACATGGCGGTGATGTATTGTGATATGGTGGTGATGTATTGTGATATGGCGCTGATGTATTGTGATATGGCGGTGATGTATTGTGATATGGCGCTGGTGTATTGTGATATGGCGGTGATGTATTGTTATATGGCGGTGATCTATTGTGATATGGCAATGATGTATTGTGATATGTCGGTGATGTATTGTGATATGGCGGTGATGTATTCAGATATGGCGGTGATGTATTGTGATATGGCGGTGATATATGGTGATATGGTGGTGATTTATTGTGATATGGCGCTGATGTATTGTGATATGGTGGTGATGTATTGCGATAGGGCGCTGATGTATTGTGATATGGCGCTGATGTATTGTGATATGGCGGTGATGTATTGTGGTATGGCGCTGGTGTATTGTGATATGGCGGTGATGTATTGTGATATGGCGGTGATGTATTCAGATATGGCGCTGATGTATTGTGATATGGCGCTGATGTATTGTGATATGGTGCTGGTGTATTGGAATATGGCGAAGATGTATTGTGATATGGTAGTAATGTATTGTGATATGGTGGTAATGTATTTTGATATGGTTGTGATGTATTGTGACATGGCGGTGATGTATTGTGATATAGTGGTGATGTATTGTGATATGGCGCTGATGTATTGTGATATGGTGGTGATGTATTGTGACATGGCAGTGATGTATTGTGATATGGTGGTGATGTATTGTGATATGGGGGTGATGTATTGTAATATGGCGCTGATGTATTGTGATATGGCGCTGATGTATTGTGATATGGTGCTGGTGTTTTGGAATATGGCGAAGATGTATTGTGATATGGTAGTAATGTATTGTGATATGGTGGTAATGTATTTTGATATGGTTGTGATGTATTGTGACATGGCGGTGATGTATTGTGATATAGTGGTGATGTATTGTGATATGGCGCTGATGTATTGTGATATGGTGGTGATGTATTGCGATATGGCGCTGATGTATTGTGATATGGCGCTGGTGTATTGTGATATGGCGGTGATGTATTGTGATATGGCGCTGGTGTATTGTGATATGGCGGTGATGTATTGTGATATGGCAATGATGGATTGTGATATGTCGGTGATGTATTGTGATATGGCGGTGATGTATTCAGATAGGGCGGTGATGTATTGTGATATGTCGGTGATGTATTGTTATATGGCGGTGATGTATTCAGATATGGTGGTGATGTATTGTGATATGGCGGTGATGTATTCAGATATGGTGGTGATGTATTCAGATATGGTGGTGATGTATTGTGATAATGATAAGGATGTGATCACCCAACCCCCACTGAGACTGACATTCACAATCAACCAGACTGTTGTTATTGTTCTTTTCAAGGCACTGGGTCTTTCAGGTTCTAGCCTGGTGTGGTTCAGTTACCATCTACTACAGCCACGTGGGGCTTGGTGAACAATTGTTTTCTCAGACTGTGAGAAAACAATGCATGAACACTACAGGTATCCAAAAACACACCCTGTGGTTGGGAGACCAACAGCAGTTAGCAGCCGTTACAATAAAACCAGTGATTAGGTTAAATATGATCTGAAGTGCTGGTTGCCTAAAGCATTGTCATCTATTACCTCCTATTGAGGTTTTGTGTGAGGTCTTCAGCAAAACAGATGCAACACCTCTCGCTGCACTGTCCTGTGCCTGCCTGCCTGCCCCCCTGCCCGCCCGCCCGCCCACCCGCCTGGATGCTGCCTACCCACAGACTGAGAGGCTGGAATGCTGCTTACCCACAGACTGAGAGGCTGGGATACTGCCTACCCACAGACTGAGAGGCTGGTTTCAAGTGGACAACAGTAGCAGAAGAGACAAATTGTTCAGCAGTGCTGCTATATCGTTTTCAAGAATATCTCTTCTACTGTCTACAGTGACACCACCACAGCTGCTGGGCCAATCATTTATATCTTCTACTGTCTACAGTGACACCACCACAGCTGCTGGGCCAATCATTTATATATTCTACTGTCTACAGTGACACCACCACAGCTGCTGGGCCAATCATTTATATCTTCTACTGTCTACAGTGACACCACCACAGCTGCTGGGCCAATCATTTATATCTTCTACTGTCTACAATGACACCACCACAGCTGCTGGGCCAATCATTTATATATTCTACTGTCTACAGTGACACCACCACAGCTGCTGGGCCAATCATTTATATCTGGTGGTGGGTTTCCACCCCATACATACTTTGTTTACCGGTGGAGAAGGTGCTATGTGGTCCAGTCTGTTAGTATTGGTGGAGAAGGTGCTATGTAGTCCAGTCTGTTTGTATTGGTGGAGACGGTGCTATGTGGTCCAGTCTGTTAATATTGGTGGAGAAGGTTCTATGTTGTCCAGTCTGTTAGTATTGGTGGAGAAGGTGCTATGTGGTCCATTCTGTTAGTATTGGTGGAGAAGGTGCTATGTGGTCCAGTCTGTTAGTATTGGTGGAGAAGGTGCTATGTGGTCCAGTCTGTTTGTATTGGTGGAGAAGGTGCTATGTGGTCCAGTCTGTTAGTATTGGTGGAGAAGGTGTTATGTGGTCCAGTGTGTTAGTATTGGTGGAGAAGGTGCTATGTGGTCCAGTCTGTTATTATTGGTGGAGAAGGTGCTATGTGGTCCAGTCTGTTAGTATTGGTGGAGAAGTTGCTATGTGGTACAGTCTGTTAGTATTGGTGGAGAAGGTGCTATGTGGTCCAGTCTGTTAATATTGGTGGAGAAGGTGCTATGTGGTCCAGTCTGTTAGTATTTTTTTCTACTATTATTAGCAGTACAGTTATACCTGATACTACCGCTATCAATCTAAAATCAGTCAATTAAATCTACCCCTGTCCAATTAAAACACAAATTAATCCATTATATTTTCAAACCATAGAGAGGTGGGGGGAGAGAGGCAGAGAGGGAGATAGAGAAGGAGAGGTCTGAGGTCTGTAATTAGGAGGTCCCCTAACTCTGTGGCCGATCACAGAGAGTGTCTCCTGGCGTCTGGGGGGATAGCGAGCCACCATGTCACCCCTCATCCCCTCCCTGGGACCTGGGCCAGGCCAGAGCCTGTCCCTGTCATATGGCCCCTTAATGAGGGAGGGAGTCACATATGGGCCGGGGAGCTGGCGCCCTCGTTAGGAAGCCACACACAGAAACACATGAAAGCGCCCAAACACACACACACACTCACACACACGTGCGCACACACAGGCCCTGCAATGCTACCAAATCTCATCTCTCACACTTCTATACTAACCCTCGTGTGAAAAGTGTTGAGGTGTTTAGGTGACAGTTTGGTTCCTGTGACTGTCCAGTGTCCTCTGTCCATTTCCCTCCAGGACTCCTCTAAGCCCCCTCCAGCCTGCCTGGGTTCTGGGGAGGACAGGCAGGGGTGATGGGCAAGGGTTGCTCAGCTGTGGCCCTGTGGTCCTGGTGGACTGGACAGAGAGGAGAGGGGGGGACAGGCTTGCGGTGCGACGCTCTTTCACACGGGCCTCTCACCAGCTGTCACCCCTCTGCTCACCACTGAAATGGAGCCTGTCACTCCAGCCCACAGGGATTTAACACTGGTCAGAGAGAGAGAGAGAGAGCAGATGAGAAAGCGAGGTACATAGCAGATGAGGAAGTGAGGTAGAGAGGTAGAGAGGTTGAGGTAGAGAGGTAGAGAGGTTGAGGTAGAAAGGTTGATAGGTTGAGAGAGAGAGGTAGAGAGGTTGAGGTAGAGAGGTTGGGGTAGAAGTAGAGAGGTAGAGGTAGAGAGGTTGAGGTAGAGAGGTTGAGAGAGAGGTAGAGAGAGAGGTAGAGAGAGAGAGGTAGAGAGGTTGAGGTAGAGAAGTTGAGGTAGAGAGGCTGATAGGTTGAGAGAGAGAGGTAGAGAGGTAGAGAGATTGAGGTAGAGAGGTTGGGGTAGAAGTAGAGAGGTAGAGGTAGAGAGGTTGAGGTAGAGAGGTTGAGGTAGAGAGGTTGAGGTAGAGAGGTTGAGAGAGAGGTAGAGAGAGAGAGGTAGAGAGGTTGAGGTAGAGAAGTTGAGGAAGAGAGGTAAAGAGGTAGAGAGGTTGAGGTAGAGAGGTAGAGAGGTTGAGGTAAAGAGGTTAAGGTAGGGAGGTTGAGGTAGAGAAGTAGAGAGAGAGAGGTTGCGGTAGAGGTAGAGAGAGAGAGGTAGAGAGAGAGAGGTAGAGAGGTTGAGGTAGAGAGGTTGAGGTAGAGAGGTTGAGGTAGAGAGGTAGAGAGGTAGAGGTAGAGAGGTTGAGGTAGAGAGGTTGAGGTAGAAATGTTGAGGTAGAGAGGTTAAGGTAGAGAGGTTGAGGTAGAGAGGTTGAGGTAGAGAGGTTGAGGTAGAGAGGTAGAGGTAAAGAGAGAGAGGTAGAGCGGTAGAGAAAGAGGTAGCGAGGTTAAGGTAGAAAGGTTGAGAGAGAGAGGTAGAGAGAGAGGTAGAGAGGTAGAGGTTGAGAGATTGAGGTAGAGAGGTAGAGAGGAAGAGGTAGAGAGGTAGAGAGGTAGAGAGGTTGATAGGTTGAGAGAGAGAGGTAGAAAGAGAGAGAGGTAGAGAGAGAGAGGTAGAGGTAAAGAGGTTGAGGTAGAGAGGTAGAGAGGTTGAGGTAGAGAGGAAGAGGTTGAGAAGAAGAGGTAGAGAGGAAGAGGTTGAGAGGAAGAGGTAGAGAGGAAGAGGTAGAGAGGAAGAGGTAGAGAGGTTGAGGTAGAGAGGTTGAGAGAGAGAGAGAGGTAGAGAGGTAGAGAGGTAGAGAGGTTGAGGTAGAGAGGTTGAGGTAGAGAGGTTGAGGTAGAGAGAGAGGTAGAGAGGTAGAGGTAGAGGTAGAGAGGTAGAGGTAGAGGTAGAGAGGTTGAGGTTGAGGTAGAGAGGTTGAGGTCGAGAGGTTGAGAGGTAGAGAGGTTGATGTAGAGAGATAGAGAGGTAGAGAGGTTGAGATGTTGAGAGGTAGAGAGGTAGAGAGATTGAGTTAGAGAGGTTGAGGTAGAGAGGTAGAGAGGTTGAGGTAGAGTTGTAGAGGTTGAGGCAGAGAGGCTGATAGGTTGAGAGAGAGAGGTAGAGAGGTTGAGTTAGAGAGGTTGAGGTAGAGGTAGAGAGGTTGAGGTAGAGGTTGAGGTAGAGGTAGAGGTAGAGAGGTTGAGGTAAAGAGGTTAAGGTAGAGAGGTTGAGGTAGAGAAGTAGAGAGAGAGAGAGAGGTTGCGGTAGAGGTAGAGAGAGAGAGGTACAGAGGTTGAGGTAGAGAGGTTGAGGTAGAGATGTTGAGGTAGAGAGGTTGAGGTAGAGATGTAAAGAGGTAGAGAGGTTGAGGTAGAGAGGTTGAGGTAGAGAGGTAGAGAGGTAGAGAGGTTGAGGTAGAGGGGTAGAGAGAGGTAGAGAGGTAGAGAGGTTGAGGTAGAAAGGTTGAGGTAGAGGTAGAGAGGTAGAGGTAGAGAGAGAGGTAGAGAGGTTGAGGTAGAGAGGTTGTGGTAGAGAGGTAAAGAGGTAGAGAGGTTGAGGTAGAGAGGTTGAGGTAGAGAGGTAGAGAGGTTGAGGTAGAGAGGTAGAGAGGTAGAGAGATTGAGGTAGAGAGAGGTAGAGATAGAGAGGTTGAGAGGTAGAGAGGTTGAGAGGTAGAGAGGTAGAGAGGTTGAGGTAGAGAGGTTGAGGTAGAGAGGTAGAGAGGTAGAGAGATTGAGGTAGAGAGAGGTAGAGAAAGAGAGGTTGAGAGGTAGAGAGGTTGAGAGGTAGAGAGGTAGAGAGGTTGAGGTAGAGAGAGGTAGAGATAGAGAGGTTGAGAGGTAGAGAGGTTGAGAGGTAGAGAGGTAGAGAGGTTGAGGTAGAGAGGTTGAGGTAGAGAGGTAGAGGTAGAGAGAGAGGTAGAGAGGTAGAGGTAGAGGTAGAGAGGTAGAGGTAGAGGTAGAGAGGTTGAGGTAGAGAGGTAGAGAGGTTGAGGTAGAGAGGTTGAGGTAGAGAGGTAGAGAGGTTGAGGTAGAGAGGTTGAGGTCGAGAGGTTGAGAGGTAGAGAGGTTGAGGTAGAGAGATAGAGAGGTAGAGAGGTTGAGATGTTGAGAGGTAGAGAGGTAGAGAGATTGAGTTAGAGAGGTTGAGGTAGAGAGGTAGAGAGGTTGAGGTAGAGTTGTAGAGGTTGAGGCAGAGAGGCTGATAGGTTGAGAGAGAGAGGTAGAGAGGTAGAGAGGTTGAGGTAGAGAAGTTGAGGTAGAGGTAGAGAGGTTGAGGTAGAGGTTGAGGTAGAGGTAGAGGTAGAGAGGTTGAGGTAAAGAGGTTAAGGTAGAGAGGTTGAGGTAGAGGTAGAGAGAGAGAGAGAGGTTGCGGTAGAGGTAGAGAGAGAGAGGTAGAGAGAGAGAGGTAGAGAGGTTGAGGTAGAGAGGTTGAGGTAGAGAGGTTGAGGTAAAGAGGTTAAGGTAGAGAGGTTGAGGTAGAGGTAGAGAGAGAGAGAGAGGTTGCGGTAGAGGTAGAGAGAGAGAGGTAGAGAGAGAGAGGTAGAGAGGTTGAGGTAGAGAGGTTGAGGTAGAGAGGTTGAGGTAGAGAGGTAGAGAGATAGAGAGGTAGAGGTACAGAGGTTGAGGTAGAGAGGTTGAGGTAGAGATGTTGAGGTAGAGAGGTTAAGGTAGAGATGTAAAGAGGTAGAGAGGTTGAGGTAGAGAGGTTGAGGTAGAGAGGTAGAGAGGTAGAGAGGTTGAGGTAGAGAGGTAGAGAGAGGTAGAGAGGTATAGAGGTTGAGGTGGAAAGGTTGATGTAGAGGTAGAGAGGTAGAGGTAGAGGTAGAGAGAGAGGTAGAGAGGTTGAGGTAGAGAGGTTGTGGTAGGGAGGTAAAGAGGTAGAGAGGTTGAGGTAGAGAGGTTGAGGTAGAGAGGTAGAGAGGGTGAGGTAGAGAGGTAGAGAGGTAGAGAGATTGAGGTAGAGAGGTAGAGAGAGGTAGAGAGGTAGAGAGGTTGAGGTAGAGAGGTTGAGGTAGAGAGGTAGAGGTAAAGAGAGAGAGATGTAGAGCGGTAGAGAAAGAGGTAGCGAGGTTGAGGTAGAAAGGTTGAGGTAGAGGTAGAGAGGTTGATAGGTTGAGAGAGAGAGGTAGAGAGAGAGAGGTAGAGAGGTAGAGGTTGAGAGATTGAGGTAGAGAGGAAGAGGTAGAGAGGTAGAGAGGTAGAGAGGTTGATAGGTTGAGAGAGAGAGGTAGAAAGAGAGAGAGGTAGAGAGGTTGAGGTAGAGAGATTGAGGTAGAGAGATTGAGGTAGAGAGGTTGAGGTAGAGGTAGAGAGGTTGAGGTAGAGGTAGAGAGGTAGAGGTTGAGGTAGAGAGGTTGAGGTAGAGAGGTAGAGGTAGAGAGGTAGAGAGGTTGAGAGAGAGAGGTAGAGAGGTAGAGAGATAGAGAGGTTGAGGTAGAGAGGTAGAGAGATATAAAAAAAAGAACTGGAACTGGAAAAGCAGAGCAGCTCAGTAAAGCTGCTGAGAGGGATTATGGGAATGCAAGCAGCACATGTGTGGAAGACAGTAATGCATTTTACCCAAACTTCAGCTCCCCCAAAGCCCGGGATTAGTGACCGGGCCAGGCTTGGATACGCAGGTCCCGGTCTCCCCACCCTCTCTGGCTTATTATCCGCTGCGCTACCCTGCTCCTTAGCTTATTACAGACCTTATCCAGCTATTTATCATCCCTTTGTGTCATATTTTTTTTGGAATACATATTTCTTTAAGTGAAATCTGTCTGATCCTCATTTTAAGAAAGGGGGCGGGTTGGGTTAGAAGGAACATGTTGTCACAGTTGCCTCGCTGCTCACCCGTCTGGCTATGACTAACATAGTGCAAGGTGGATATGTGTGACAAAAAGAAAAACCCAGAAAGATATGTGGGAATGAGAGCATGAATATCTCTTACCTTGTACCCTCTTTCTCCTCTCTCTCACATCCTTTATCTCTCCCCCTTTCTCTCTCTCTCTCTTTCTCTCTCTCTCTCTCTCTCTCTCTCTCTCTCTCTCTCTCACATCCTTTATCTCACTCTCTCTCTCTCTCTCTCTCCTTCCCTCTACCCTCACTCTCTCTCCTTCCCTCTACCATCTCTCTCTCTCTCTCTTTCCCTCTACCCTCACTCTCTCTCCTTCCCTCTACCCCCCCTCTCTCGCTCTCTCTCTCTCTCTCTCACACATCCTTTATCTCACTCTCTCTCCTTCCCTCTACCCTCACTGTCTCTCCTCCCCTCTACCCTCACTCTCTCTCCTTTCCAATACCTTCTCTCTCGCTCTCTCCTTCCCATTTGTTTGGTGTGTGTGTGTGATGGGATTAGTGAGGCAGGTTCCAGCTCTGGCGGAGCCCCCTTTTGAAGACCTGCACCAGGAAGACTGGAGAGGAGCTTAACTGATACTGCTGCTGTCACAGCTCTCTCTCTCTCTCTCTCCCTCTCTACATCTGTCTCTCTCTACATCTGTCTCTTTCTATTCTTCTAGCTTTCTCTACCCATCTCTCTACTAGTGTGCTAAAGACACTACGGAGAAAAAGCGAGAGTTACGGTGAGTCACCGTTGCTCCCTCAGACTCAGATAGCATGCATCGTGCTGCCTCAGCATTACCCCTGACTGGGTGTACGTGGAGAAGAGGCTGCTGCTCTCCACAAACTGACACAGAGTCACTGAAGCAGGAGTTTAGTTATGCAGCTAACAGCTCTGGGAGAATAACATGGATGTTTTTCAGATTGGGATCCTGTGTTTTTGTGGGTTGGGTTTGTATGTTTTTGTTGCAGATTAATCGACATCCATCCATGCAGAAACAGCCCCTAACCTCAGCATCTGGCCCATAGGGGTCACTAGTACTTCACCAAATCACTGTGAATTTGCATTGGAAAAAAGGGATTTGGGATTGTCAGAGTACCAGCACATGCAAACACATGCACACACCCACACAGCAAACACACACACACATAGCAAACACACACACACATACACACACACACACACACACACACACACACACACATGCAAGCAAGGACGCACAAATGTGTTCTCCTCACACTCCCGCCTCCCCTACACACACGCAACGGCTAGCTAACACATCCACCGCTCTCCTCACATCCAACACGTAGCGTGACGTTTGTCAGCCTCACAGTCTATCCAATAAAGCATGGACATTTCTTTACATAGTGAACACAGCCTGTGCAGCCAGCTAGCCAGACCTTGCTGGACCTGGTCCTGTCCCAAGCCGAACTGATTAGCAGAGCTACATGAATGTGACACGTCTTCTCTGCCAGCGTGTCACCCCCCCCCCCCCCCCCCCCCCCCGCCACCCCCAGCCACTGGCTGAAACAGTAGAGAAGACATACAGGCCTCGAGCGAAATCTACACATGCAAATGAGCTCTGGCCAGCCAGGCTGAAAGGCAGGGAGGAGGCAGGAGCGTATGGCCAAACAGCAGGGCCACCGCCCTTCCCCCTCCCTGCCCCCCCACCCAACAGCCCCCTGCCCTTCTCAGTCAACACACACAGGCAGTCGCTCACCCTCCATCTCACGTACACACACTCACACTCACCCCTCGCACATACACGTTTTTACACTCTGGTTCTTGGAATCAGAAAACACCACATGGGCTATTGGACGTGTCCACAGGACAGAGCATTGTGGGTAATAATACATACATGATTCACTTCTTTCACTGGTTATCTTTGGATGTTATATTCACCTATTACGGTTAGCTCATTAATGATATGATTAAAATGAGGGCAAAATGAATTATACAGGTATGTGATGTGTTGATTTAGAAACATTAGTAAATGATTAATTGCACATAAATGTATGAGCTCTACTGTAAGTGTAGACTTTATTCACACACATTTGGCATTTCTCCTTTCATGGTGAATATCTAACACAAACATGGCCAAATAGGTATAACTCATGTTTATATGAAAATATTTCAACTATATTACAATGACTGAATTTGTACTTATTTCTATTCATAATGAACATAATCAAACAGAAACCCCAAACTAAATTCTTAAGGTGTCACAAAGTAGTTGTAGAAACCTCATTGTGTAAGAGTTGTAGTAAATGATTGTATTTTCTATTCTATTTTTATATCAAGTATTAATATGGATTATACATTAGCTGGAGTCTACAATATTTAAAACATATTTTGGTCAATTCTGAAAGACTTGAAAATTCACATTTGGTGCTGTATATAGGTATATTGTTTCCTTACAGACTTAAAATGAAATGGAGTTTTCTCACAGGGCACCACATTACGTTCGCAACATTGAATTAACATTGTTTAAATGTTGAACATTAGCTTCCTATCTATTACAATAGACCAGTAAACAAACTTACCAACCTGTCATCCTCTCTGTGTAGCTGTTCCACTAGGATGTTAATGTTGTATTTCTAGATTTAACATAATGTCATCCTCTCTGTGTAGCTGTTCCACTGGGATGTTAATGTTGTATTTCTAGATTCAACATAATGTCATCCTCTCTGTGTAGCTGTTCCACTAGGATGTTAATGTTGTATTTCTAGATTTAACATAATGTCATCCTCTCTGTGTAGCTGTTCCACTGGGATGTTAATGTTGTATTTCTAGATTTAACATAATGTCATCCTCTCTGTGTAGCTGTTCCACTGGGATGTTAATGTTGTATTTCTAGATTTAACATAATGTCATCCTCTCTGTGTAGCTGTTCCACTGAAATGTTAATGTTGTATTTCTAGATTTAACATAATGTCATCCTCTCTGTGTAGCTGTTCCACAGAAATATTAATGTTGTATTTCTAGATTTAACATAATGTCATCCTCTCTGTGTAGCTGTTCCACTGGGATGTTAATGTTGTATTTCTAGATTTAACATAATGTCATCCTCTCTGTGTAGCTGTTCCACTGGGATGTTAATGTTGTATTTCTAGATTTAACATAATGTCATCCTCTCTGTGTAGCTGTTCCACTGGGATGTTAATGTTGTATTTCTAGATTTAACATAATGTCATCCTCTCTGTGTAGCTGTTCCACTGGGATGTTAATGTTGTATTTCTAGATTTAACATAATGTCATCCTCTCTGTGTAGCTGTTCCACTGAAATGTTAATGTTGTATTTCTAGATTTAACATAATGTTGTTGTGATCACGTGAGGCTGACGGCGAGTTGTCCTAATCTGGTTTGCTGTGACCGTATCCTGTTCCCAACATCGAAAAATACAGAACCTGTCTTTCTCCGGTGACCGAAATCATGTCCCCTGTACTAATAATCCCAGCCAGTATAAATTGCATTTAATTGGGTATGCTACATGTCAGTAGCTGTACTGGGCAGGGGCAGATAACTGGGGAGTTGATTATATTTAAGGTGCTACTATAGTTATAGATACTACACAGTAGCCTACTACTTTAGGAATTCGTTTCTTTGGAATGAATTAAACCAAACACCAACAGGTATCACTTGATACCAAGAACAGTAGTGTTGTTTTGAACCCTTTGAAGAAAGTACCAGAAAGCACAAACTGTTCTTTACACGAAATCCCAAGCTCAAGAACCTTGGGAAACTCCATAATGTAAAAAAAGATGTCAAAATCATGTTCTTTTTTTTGTTTGTTGTTGCCAAACAGGCTAACGCGTTTCGGGGGTTATTTATTCATCACTATTGTTCCATCGCTCTTGTACATTATTTCCGAAATTCACAAAGAAAAGTGCAAACCTTCTCACTTACAATACCTTTAAATTCCTCTTATCCAATATAAAGTACTTTCAAGAGCCAACCGAGCGTTTATGGTTAAAGAATGTAGAGTTGTTTTGCTTTATTATCCTAAATCTGTTTCTCCATGAAGGCAATGTTCCTCCATATCATTTCTCCATTGCCACCGACGGTGAGTATTCCCTATATTCAGCTGAACCGGGTTTACCCAGCCTACTTTTTATTCTGTTCAATGTATTGTCTCTCTCCTTTTCTCTACCCTCTCAGCTCTCTGGCTCCCTTTTCTGTTTTTGTTTACTAACTCTCCCTGAAAGACATTTAGAGGGAAACGTTGTAGGTGAAAAGGAATTACATTTTCAAATTCATTTGATGCATCTGAAGTTTAAACCTTAATTAAGTACAGCAATGCCAAAAAGCACTGTTCCACCACTATAATTGTCGTATTTACAGTATTGATAGTTTGGAAAATACCAACCACATGTTGAATATGTCTAACAACGGCACACACAAGTTAAGGTATAATATA
This sequence comes from Oncorhynchus mykiss, assembly GCF_057628025.1. Classification (NCBI taxonomy): domain Eukaryota; kingdom Metazoa; phylum Chordata; class Actinopteri; order Salmoniformes; family Salmonidae; genus Oncorhynchus; species Oncorhynchus mykiss. The sequence continues at coordinate 9,039,883 of NC_143028.1, forward strand.
TTTTTAAATCTTAAAAGTGTAAGAAACCAACTTTAATTAAAGTAACAAAGAAGCCAGATTCAAATGTACGCATACATAATATATAGCAAAGAGAAAAATAATAGTTTGTTTCAGAGTAATTACTTTGATGATATGACTTTGTACATAGTACCCTGTAGTTTGGGAATGGGATGAAGACAGAGTGGCCTCATTTTGATTTGAACAATTGCTTTATGACTTACTCCAGCGATCGATTCCTGCCTTTAATTCTGACTCCTTGAAGAGAGATGTTCTTTCATCACGCTGGCATTGTCTTCACCTCTCATTAGAAGCCCCCTGCTCTCGTTAAAACACCACCTACTGTTGGCTTTAGCCTACATTCCTCAATCAACCCGGAGAGAGAGAGAGCTCTTCAAAGATGAAGGGATGAGGTTGTCGATCTCACCCCACTTCTCCAAAGTTTTATGTTACTTGTACTACAGCAAGTTCAAATGTGAATTAAAATATAGTTTGTGGTGGGCATCATTGCATCACAATACTTTGTTTGAGCTAATTAATTTATGGCTCATTGCATCATTCATGACCTCAACAGAAAAGTTGTACGTCATTAGCATTTTTCTGCAATGAAAATAATTATTAACAAATAATGACTTTCAGTCAACCTTTGGGCCTTCTCTTAAAAATGCAAGGTCACGACCTTGAGCAAGGTCACGACCTTGAGCCACACCACTGAATACCTGAACATTGTTTTGTCATGCACTTACACTCAATCTTCCTCTCTCTCCCTCAACCCAACACACTACATGTTAGCTAGCCGGTCCTGTGTGTAGTCCTGCGTGTAGTCCTGTGTGTAGTCCTGTGTGTAGTCCTGTGTGTACTGAACGGCTGAGAGAAGGGATTAGAAATATAACAGGAGTTTGTCAGATACCGGGCAGCACAGGGACTGAGGGAGATTTACACTCAACAGAAAGAAGGGAAACAAACTGGGGAAAAAACAATAACGGATGAAAAGAAGAGATGTGAGGCGAGAAAAATGTTGCTTCTGGAGGCAGTTTTCCTCAAACCAATGAGAACACAGCTTTTCACCTTTACAGTGCAAAGGTCAGTCTTCGCCTTGGGCCAAGTCAACCAAGACTCGGAGGAAAAACCTTCCCATTTTTACGGAGAGGAAAGAGAAAAAGAAAGAGAAAAAAAGAAAAGTGTCCCATCCAACCTCGCACAAAATGGACCCTCTAGATTTTTTTCTATTGTGTTAATGGCCACTCTTAATAGTCACCAAGGGGTTTGTTATTAATGTCACCCAGGACCCCTGCTTTGTCTTTCTCTCTCCCCCTCCTCTCTGTCTCCCCTCACCACTCTCTCTGTGTCTCTCTCTCTCTGATGCAGCTTGAGATGTAAATGTAGTGGAACACTCACTTACTCTATCTCTCCCTAAAAGATGCTTAACGATCTCACAGCTTCGTGGAAACATGCGCCACACTCCGGAAGATTTATGAACACATCTGCTTTGCCAATAGGAGGGAGTGTATGTGTAGCTGTTGTGTGTGTGTGTGTGTGTGTGTGTGTGGGTGGGTGGGTGGCTCAGTTCTGAAGGCTGGATGCAAAGGAATCAGGGACAATGGGAGGGTTAGCTAGTTACTGAAAAGAGGGGAGCACTTTGACTAGTGATGAATAGACATGAGTACAGGAGAGAGAGGGAGAGAGAGTGTGAGAGAGAAAGAGAGAAGTCTGATTAATTATAGCAAGGCTGCTATGTGCCGATCTGGCTTCTCACTTCAGTGGGCCGGTGCACAGATCTTGCCTTCGGCCATGTCGGTGGGGCTCATTAAAGAACCTCTCGAGACCTGACAGAAATAGTTAACGGAGTGTGATGGTCGACTCAGGCAGCGTACCACACACACACACACACACACACACACACACACACACACACACACACACACACACACACACACACACACACACACACACACACACACACACACACACACACACACACACACACACACACACCGTCTGGCCCTCAACCGGACAGACAGGAACGAGAGGATACCCTCCTCCAGTGGAAGGAGAGAGGGCCTAACAAGGCAGTCTGTAATACACCTGTAATCAAACCGCTCCAAAATGCACCCAGGGAGCGCGGCGCCGCTGCCTCTGATTGGAGCGTCGGAGCACCGAAAGCACAGCCCCGATCTATAATTGATGTGTGGGCACAATTACAGGCCTCCAGACATCAGCAAAGTGTTGCACAAGCGCCTCAAGGATAGTTGAATTTTGAACAGGCGTTGCATAAAATCAAGGTTCTCTCTGCTGTTTCAGATACATCTCCAAAATGTGAAGCCGGTCGGATGGCAGGCTGGATGGATAAATGAATGTGCAAGTTGAGTCTGCTGTTTCAGGATATGAATGTATGGGTTGCCACGGTATCAGTGCATATCTTAGACTTTTATGACAGGCACTTGGAACTTTATGAGCCAGCCGTTACACAAGTGTTCTAGTATTGCTTTCCAACAATAATATGTCTTTCTAGAATACAGGCCACAGAAAAGGGGACTTATAGATGAGAGTTAGGTAAAGACTGACAAGAAACGCAGGTCCACCCGTGTTTAACTGGATAATCAGAGGTTTGTGAGAAAGCTCATTCCGTTGACATTCACAGAAGCCATTGTCATGTCTTCTTGGGTACGAAAACAGTTGTTCAGGAATCTGGAGATTTCAGAGCTATATTAAAAAAACACGCAGTGGGCAGTGTTATTCCTCTATTCTAACCCAAGTGTTTCTCTCTCCTTATTCGATGCCTCTCTCTCAGTGTGAATGTCAGGAAGTTGCTGGAAAGACAACCTGTTGCATGTTCTATTAACAATAACAATGATAAAGTGATATTCCATAAACTCAGGTCATCACAGGTCAACTCAGCTTCATTTAGTAATAATATTTACTATTATAATAAACAGTCCAGTGTGGATTCATCTCCACGTGCAGGCTTTCTTTCTTACTTGCATTTCAGGTTTTTGTCTAGAAATTGAAAGACAACATTCAACCTGGATAGCGCCTGGTAGAAACCCCATCGTCTTCGTGGTCTCCCAACGAACAAGGTCGTTCATTTCCTATTTCCAAAGGAGCACTTCCACAGAGTTCCTTAACACAATGACTCATTTATGCTGGAGTAAAGAAGCTATTGATAACAAGGTCTTCGCATGGGAGTTTTAACTAGAATTTGGCCGCTCAGCAGAATCACCAGTTGCAAGATTTCGCAAATTTTTACATAAACCCCCTAGAGAGAGAGAGAGAGAGAGAGAGAGAGAGAGCAGTCTAGAGAAGAGGAAATATACTCTGTTTTCATGGACCATTAAAGAACACTGGAAAATACAATAAAAGGAAGCCATGTTCCAAGTAAAGTTATGCACTCAATCCTGCTACTCTACTCCAACTCACCTCACTGCCTCAATGAGCTTAGAACAGAGTCACTTTCAGAGAGCAAGTACAATAAAACAGGAAGTAAATCTAGTTTTGAGAGGAAGAAGACTGTAAAGTATGAGCATTCACCTTACCCTACAGGTCATTCTGCAACTTTCAAATCTATTATCATAATAATTATCGGTGAGAAAAAAACGAATCTGTCCTAAACCCCAATAAATTGGGATAAATAAATAAAACAATGGAATTGTCAAAAATGACAATAACTTGATAATTGATATCTCGTCTACATATTTTAACCCTACAGATAAACACGATCATTAATTGGTTGTTACGGACGCATTGGTTGTTACGGACGCATATTAATTGGTTGTTACGGACGCATAGTCTCCTAACAAAATAACATGTTGTGATGATTAGTTTGTATTGTTTTAAGAAGACAGTTATGTGTGAGAATGGTTAAGTAGGGGAAGAGTTCAACCCTTTGGGGGTTCGATTAACACATTTGAAATTCAGAAGGTGCTGTAGTTCTCCAATCATTCTGTGAACTGCACTTTTCAAGTCAAACCTTCTAGCAGATACGTGACTGTGTGTAGGAGTAAAGGGGCCGAAAACATGAATTGATAAAAAATCCTAAATGCACTGTGGGCATGACTCACACACACATATCTGCATATACACAAGCACCAAAGACTGACATGATGTTTTATCTATTTTTTTCTTTAAAAACTAGAACAAAACTGATAAGAACAACGATTGAAGAAATGGTACACACACACTGTGGCAAAGAGGGGGGGGGGATTGATAGAAGAGGGACGATAGCACCAAATCATGAGAAAAAATATACATTCTTTCCAATGTGTCAAGTATTTACAAATTAAACAGAGCAAACTAGAATGCTATTAGGCCCCAAACAGAGAGTACACTGTGGCAGAATACTGACCACTGTGACTGACCCTAAACAGAGACTACAGTGTGGCAGAATACCTGACCACTGTGACTGACCCTAAACAGAGAGTACACTGTGGCAGAATACCTGACCACTGTGACTGACCCTAAACAGAGAGTAAGTACACTGTGGCAGAATGCCTGAACACTGTGACTGACCCTAAACAGAGAGTACACTGTGACAGAATACCTGACCACTGTGACTGACCCAAAATTAAGGAAATCTTTGACTATGCACAGACTCAGTGAGCATAGCCTTGCTATTGAGAAAGGCCGCCGTAGGCAGACATGGCTCTCAAGAGAAGACAGGCTATGTGCACACTGCCCACAAAATGAGGTGGAAAATGAGCTGCACTTCCTAACCTCCTGCCCAATGTATGACCATATTAGAGACACATATTTCATTCAGATTACACAGACCCACAAAGAATTTGAAAACAAATCCAATTTTGATAAACTCCCATATCTACTGGGTGTAATACCACAGTGTGAAATCACAGCAGCAATATTTGTGACCTGTTGCCACAAGAAAAGTGTAATCCTACCATTGTAAATACAACCTATAGTTATGTTTATTCATTTTCGCTTAGTATTTGCACATCATTACAACACTAAATATACACATATGCCATTTGAAATGTCTTTATTCTTTTGGAACATTTGTGAGCGAAATGTTTACTTTTCTTGTTAATTTCACTTGCTTTAACAATGTAAACATATCTTTCCCCATGCCAATAAAGCCCTTAAATTGAAATTGAATTGATAGAGTAAGGAGAAAGGAGGAGCGTACTAACGCAGTAGCTATGTCTGTCTGTCTCTGCCTGTCTGCCTGTCTGTCTGTCTCTTCCTGCCTCTGTCTGTCTGTCTGTCTGTCTGTCTGTCTGTCTGTCTGTCTGTCTGTCTGTCTCTGCCTGTCTGCCTGTCTGTCTGTCTCTTCCTGCCTCTGTCTGTCTGTCTGTCTGTCTGTCTGTCTGTCTGTCTGTCTGTCTGTCTGTCTGTCTGTCTGTCTGTCTGTCTGTCTGTCTGTCTGTCTGTCTGTCTGTCTGTCTGTCTGTCTGTCTGTCTGCCTGCCTGCCTGCCTGCCTGCCTGCCTGCCTGCCTGCCTGCCTGTCTGTCTGTCTGTCTGTCTGTCTGTCTGTCGTTCTCACCCCTGGGTGTCAACAGGTGAGTGGGCGATAAGAGTGTTTGATGTTGCCAGCCAGAATTTTTACCACCCAACTTTGCTTCTTCTCCAAGACCTCTCAGACATCAAAGCACCCCCCCCCCCCCCCCCCCCATCTCACTTTAATCCACTGCACCGGAGCCCTTCAGTTCAAAGCTCCTTCCCCTCTCAGAACCCCCCCCCCCCCACCCCCAAAAATGAAACCCAAACTTTTTCTTTCCCCTTCTTCCGCGGAGTAGCAATTACATCTCCTCTTGCGTGGTGACCAGCTCCTGCTATTAATTAATCCTACAAAGAGGGCTCGTTTCCTGGCTGCTTTAGATTGACAGGGGACTGAGGGGAACAGAGAGACCCTCTTTTCAAAGGCCATCCAGCCTGACCAAGGCGAAGAGAGAAGAGAGGGCAGGGAAATGAAGAGGGGAAGAGAAGAAAGACTTGCGCTCCCCAAAGTAGGTGGAAGAGGAGTGGAAACATTTGATACGAGACTACTTGGAAGTGATTGAATGCTTTGTTGCCAGGATGCTCTTTATTAATCTTTACCTGCACACAAATCTGGAGCGCTAGAAAATGCAGTTGAAGGGGCTTCTAAGTTGAGTTGAGAGGCTTTGCCTTGGGTGGCCTGGCGGAACAGAGGTTGGCAGTTGGGCAGCTCATGCATGTGTTTTTCTTTGCCTCACCCATCCATCTCCCACAGAAAGGCTTCGTTTTCCTCCTACAGACAGACACATATGTAGCTGGAAGGACATACAGAAAAGAGATGAAACGACGGCGAGAATGAAGGGAGAGCGAGCGGAATGGGAGGGGCAGGAGAAATCCACTAGGGACATGATGAGGGATGAGAGGGAGAAAAGCAGAATAGAGATTTAGACCTTTCATTCACTTCCTGTGCTGTGTGTGAATGGTGTGAGTCAGATTGAATGACGTTCAGGATGCTGTTGTAACAGTGTGTAAAGGAATTTACTGAGAACAGAATGGAAACCGTTAGCTCACTGATCAAAGAGCAATTAGACAGTCATTCTAAAAGTAAGATGAACTAGTTCTACTGGTGGTATATGTTCACAGTATACTACCCAGGTGACCTCCCCAGATTCATATCAGACAAACATAGTGGACTGTTCTCCTGTCATAGACTGTCCTCTCTGCTACCGATGCACCAAGTCTGGAACCAACAGGACCCCGAACAGCTTCTATCCCCAAGACTGCTAAATAGTTAGTCTGTGTAGCTGTTTGGTTAACTATTAAACTATCTGCACTGACTCTTTTTTGTACTAACTCTTTTGACTCATCACATACGCTGCTGCTACTGTTTACTATCTGTCACTTTACCCCTACCTATATGTACATATCTACCTCAATAACCTCGTACCCCTGCACATTGACTCTGTACTGGTACCCCGTGTATTTATAGCTAAGCTATTGTTATTTATTATTACGTGTTTTACTTGTCTATTATTTCTCTATTTTCTTTCTCTCTGCGTTGTTGGGAAGGACCCGTCAGGAAGAATGTCACTGTTAGTCTACACCTGTTGTTTACGAAGTATGTGACAAATAACATTTGATTTGCTTTGAGTTGACAGACACACACACTCACACACACACACACACACACACACACACACACACACACACACACACACGCACACACACACACGCACACACACACACACACACACACACACACACACACACACACACACACACACACACACACACACACACACACAGAATTCTTTGTTTGGGTCCAGTATTTTACTCACATCATTGCAGCCTCCACTTCAGCCTCAGCCTGGATAAATCTCCAATAACACGTACATTTTTCAACTAATCTGTTTCTTTGAACATATTTGATCGGAGCTCGAAATTTGTTTTGGCACTCCTGCAATCAATATGGTTTAAAAGATTCAAACCAAGATGGGTATTTTTGGTTAGGCATAGGCTACCGAGTTTGTCGATGCGTGTCTGAAAATATATATTTTTCTCTCCCCATAATTGTATATCGTATTACATTTTTTCGCAGTTAGATAATAATGAATGAAATACAACAAGGAAGGAGTATTTACAGTTGTTTGTTTGTTTTACTTCTTTATTGTATTCTACCAGTGCAAGTTTGATTAAATTCATGTATACTTTATTCTATATTGAATATATTTCAATACATTGACATTATTTGTGCTGCTTTAGTTCTTCAAATGTTACAATAAAATAGTATGGGGTCATTAAGTACATTGTATTACTGACCAGAGCGTCTATTCAGTTAGCTTTAGTGGGGCGGTATTGTATGTTGTAAGGAGTTCTACTTTGTGGCGCTCATTAAAATGTAGAGTGAAACGGCGAGGGTCTCCTAATGTATTTTCCCCTAGAGGGGTGTGGACTTGCAGGTTAAAGGTTTCGGGGCGTGTTCGTGCCTCTCTGTCCACCCTGCTAATAAATGAGAGGAAAGCGCTGGCAGGTGTGAAGGCTGCACCTCACAGACCCCTGAAAACCTACTCACAGGAAGTGGAAAGCTAAATATTCCACTGTAGGGGATACACACAGGGGCATTGAAAAGAACTCGCTCTCTGACCCAAAGTATCTGCGCCCCCAAACCTGGTCCACTCACCCTCAACACCGACCGACCCAGCCAGATGTTGTCACACACTGACTCACCCTCTAGCTACTACCCCAGCCTCCCCCAACTCCAGTCCCAAACTGTCACAGTGAACTCTGAAGTCATTGGGTCTCCACGGGGCTAGGATTCCATGTTTTCCTATCATTCATCAAACTCATGTCAGAAGTCACGTTTAAGCAGTTATTTTCTGTCTGGTAGACGGGTCGTGTTAAATGAAGGGTAGAACTCCAACGCAAACAAGATTAATGGCAACACCTGATTAGATGTGATTTCTACTTCCTGTCCCGTGTGTGGCCAGAGCACCAGAGTTTGTTTTGGTTTTATTAGGGGTTAAGACATTTTCTAATTTCAAGTAGTTCCCTCATAGCTTTTACCTCAATGGGACCCATTTAGGACTTGTTTCACAGTAAAACAGACATGTTCAATGATTAACCATACTGCCGTGTTTCAATGCAAAATGAGGCATGTTTTACAGGGCTTATGTGTCATCGATGCTACAAGTTCTTCCCACAAAAATAAGAGTTTGCACTCTGCAAACAGAGAGCTTCCTTCTGGGTAATTTGGTCCTCAGGGATATTCTGATGAGATATTAAATATGTTTCCACCTCTGATGCGGGGCCACGTGGTTGGAAGTAAAACAAACGCTTGAAACAAATATTATTCCATTTCTGTTTCGTCGACCTGATTAGCTGAATGCTAATTCTACTCTATGATGTCATTAATCACCTTGACACGACGTTACTCTGAGCTTCAGCTAGATATCCATTCTTAATCTTTGTCAAACCTAGTACATTTAGTATTAAATATGTTTATTCCAGTCTGTATATTATGTCATATTATTCATCTGTATATTCTGGATTAGCATTTCAAAGGTTTTGCATAGATTTTGAATTGTAAAATGTGTTATATAGATATAAGAATGACATGTTTAATTGATATGAAAAAGTAAAAGCAACGACACTAATTTGAATTTTGATCAACGGAAACCTGAAGCCCTTCATTTAATGTTATATGAATGGGAAATAAAATGATTGCATGTTTCAAGTTAATTCATTTTTTCTTTAGGCTTTTTCATGGTTTAATTTGTTTTCCTCTTTCACTTACTGTATTTTTATTTCTTGTTTAAGACAGTTTAGTAGAACAGAATGCAAACAAGAGTAACTCGACTTATTTATTAAATGTGTTAAATAACTCTAACAAACAAATCACTTTTACAACCTCCACCCAAAAATGCATATATAATAAAATAAGTAATATCCATTAACATTGATATTATATAATAAAATAAGTAATATCCATTAACATTGATATTATATAATAAAATAAGTAATATCCATTAACATTGATATTATATAATAAAATAAGTAATATCCATTAACATTGATATTATATAATACAATAAGTAATATCCATTAACATTGATATTATATAATAAAATAAGTAATATCCATTAACATTGATATTATATAATAAAATAAGTAATATCCATTAACATTGATATTATATAATAAAATAAGTAATATCCATTAACATTGATATTATATAATAAAATAAGTAATATCCATTAACATTGATATTATATAATAAAATAAGTAATATCCATTAACATTGATATTCCCTGCAAAAATAACTTTAAACGCTAACAGATTTCTCCAAAGCGCATTAATTCACTTATATTTATAGTGGGGATTCCATTATTATTAAATCATCTAAGATGAGCCGATAAGAATAATTCATTGTGTTTTGCTGAGATGAAACTTCAAAGGGGAATGCTGAGGTTACAGAATACTAGCGCAGTACAATACCTCCCGTGTACAGTACAGTGGGAAGCCCTGAGTCAGATGGGTGGTGGGGTTTTTAACACCCAGTGGGTGTCAGTCTGTACATTAAGTTACTGACCCAACCATTTATTGGGGGGGAGAGAGAGAGAAGGAATTGTATTCAATGGCATCACTCAGTCATTTATGGATTTATTTCTTCTAAAAACAGTTTATATTTATTTGGGGATTATTGAGTGCATAGAAATGACACTGTCTGAGTCCAGGAGGAAAAGTACTTGTGTACGAGTACTACTGGATGTGGATTACAGTATCATATAGTATTTTAGGTATAGCAAATACTGTTACTAGAATAAATTGATGATCTTGAATTATTCTGTATAACCATGCTGTGAGAGAGACGGCTGCTGCATGGATGGTTTCTGTCCTCTACCCAGAAACCACTCCTGTACTTAGCTAGACTCCCTCTGGACCCGATATAATATAGTGATTCACATCTTGACGAAAAATGTCACTGGAAATGGTGAATAAAGTATGACAGCACAATATGAAATCTGAAAAGTAGGCAATTGGAGCCATTTTCTCTCCAGCGGCTTGTGTAATAACTCAGTCCATTAAGCCAGCTAATAGATCCCTATTGAGATTCTGAGGTAATGGCAAAGCACAGATTGTCTTAGGGAAGCTCTCGTGACACTATATCAGTCTAATTACATCCATACAGCTACAGAACCACAGGCACCATGATTATAACACGGACACTGAGATACGCTACAAAACGTGTCTAGATATCTTATATTGAGTGATAATTAACTTAAAATGTGTGTTTTCTTAGCAAGCTAAATTATCTAATGTCATTGGCACATAATTTTGCTTATTTTAACCTAAAAAAGGCTTCAAGCTATTTTATCTTAATCGACTAATTATTTATTCTAATGAATCGCTTTTTGCAGTGTACTACTGCTGCTTTGAATTAATCAACACCCAATACTCACAATTCTCCTGTCATTTGTGTTACAATATTATTCATCTGGTTTGTTTTTCCTTTAGGCTCGTTTATTTCCCCTCGTCTTCCTCTCATTATTATTAAAGAGACCGTTGGCCCCAGGTAAAACACAGCGTATCAGTCATAATGCTAAAAGTCACCTAAAGTCGAGCCTCGTCCAGGTTTCATCTTCTGTGTAGATCCCATGATGGAGCTCCTCAGGCCTCAATGCCAAATGAATGAGAAAGACTGGCAGCGTCTAACTCAATATGATCACATTGTGTCAATGTTCCCTATACATTTGCGATTGAGGACTGCAAATATCCATCCAACTGAACTATAATGAGGTGAACTATCCCAACCATTCCAAATACCAGTACCAATACCCAATACCGTCCCACTCTCAGTCCAACATATTGTTGAATGTACATTTAAAAGGTCAGGGGGCAGATCGGATTTCAAATCGTACTGGGGTTTACAAAGTGACAGTACCTGCCTTGCATTTCAATGCCTGCACCCTTTCCCATCACCAGACCACCCGATCAAAGGCGAGGAGGCCTGCGCTGATTCACACGCACAGCCAAGACATCTGTGGATGGTTGGCATGCCAGGAACAGGCCAGGGCCAGGGCCAGGGTTTGTGTTGGTGTGGACCCAGAGTCAGGCTTTGTCTGTGAACTTCCCAGTCCAGGTCCCAGGTCCTGGCTTCAGGGAGTGAGAGGGTCAGCGGGGGTAGGCTGTGTTTGGCCGGCAGGTCTCGTCATCTGGGGGCCGCGATGCGTGTTACAAGCGCTGCGCCTGTCGGAAACAGAGGGCCCCAGTCTTGTCCTCCGCGGCTGCTGAGGTTTCAGAGCCAGCTCGCTCCGACAGGAACCTGCCTGCCTGCCTGGTTGCCGGGAAGAGAAAAGCAGCCCAGCCAGGAGAAAAAAGCCACAGAACCAGGCCCATGAATATTCATCTGAAGCTGTGATGAGATGTGACATGCGTTCCTGGCGTGCAGCTCACACCACATGGCCCGGCCTGCATAGTGGTGGTAAAGGGAGAGAAAGGCCGTGTCCAAGCGTGTTACCCAGGCCTGCCGCATTCAATTGGATCCAATGATGATTTTCGGATTTCTCAATTTCAGATTGATTCCAGACAGTTTCTGCCCCCCATTTTCCATCCTTTACCCCCTCCCTCTACTAAGTAACTAGAGAGAGAGAGGGAGGGAGAGAGTGTTTGTGTGCGTAACAGAGAGAAAAAGAGAGAGAAGAGAGAAAGAGGGGGGAAACCATCTCATGTCATCTTACCAGAGGTGTGGACTCGAGTCACAAAATTTGAAACTCGATTTAATAGAAAATAAAATAGCTTGAGGTTTGTCTTGGACTTGGAGCCTCAAGACTCGGGACTTGACTTTTACTTGAGCTTGATGACTTTAAATGATCTGGCCAGGATTTGTAATGTTTTGTCACTCATTTTATGGCACAAAGTCTCCGGATATTACTCTTCACGCAGCCAGAGACCGTAGCCGCAGCGTGCATCAGATCGGCTAGTGAAATGCACACTCAGCCCTCTGATTGGACCAGCAAACTGTCAATCGACACAGGCCGGTTGAGCTAGTGAACAGATTGCTGATTTAGTGTGCAGCTATAGGATCGGGTGCAGTGCAAACGCTAAATTCTACGGTGCAAGGATTGCCATAATTAATATACAGCTCCAGAAAATGTTTGGTGATCATGAATATTAACTGTTTACTTTGCAAACTTACCAACAATGGGGCATCAAGCAAAAATTAGGCTACTAGTGTCGTGTCTTTGGCTATGCCGGATTAAGTGATATGACATGCTATTCTATAAAATCCTTTCTCCGTAATTAATATTACCTGATTGAGCTAATCATGTAAATGTAATTAACTAGAGAGTCGGGGCACCACAAAGAATATTTATAGAGCTGTTATCTTCCGAATAAACTCTTAAAGACCTAGTAATATTTTACATCAATAGCAGTCAATATTAATCGTCACCTTAATTCAGTCTCATCTGAAAGTTGTAAATTCTTGGTTATCTTCACGAACCCTGGCTAACAAGTTGAATCAGCAATACAAATTTGGGTTTAATTATTTATTTACGAAATACCTAACTAAACACACAGAATTACATATACACAGAATGAATTATACCTTGATTACAAATTACGTCATAAAGGAAAACGTCCCTAGCGGGCGGAACAGATATGACAGCTGGTTACACAAAAGAAAAGGGGCTGGGTTTGAGTGAAAAAGCGGGAAGACTGAGGAACAAAGGGCGAAGCTGTGCTATCGTAAATACCTTATGCATTCTAAATTACCGCCCATATGGAAAAGGAAAATGCAATAAATATTTACTCTGAGCTGCGCTTCGGTAGGTTGGTGGTAGATGGAAGGCCGTGTTGCCAAACCGAGTCCTTTGAAGAGTGTCTCTGGTGATCAATTGGATATGTTGTAGTAATGTCGTTGTGTGGTAGACGGGATACTCTGTCTGTTCTTTCCTAGCCTGCGTTTGCAGCTGCTGTGGCTAACTCAACGGCTAGGAGGTATCACCTCTGTGGTGAATAAGAGTTCGAAGTTTATACCATTCGCAACCAAAGCTCATGCTGAGGTTGGCTTAGTTCTGTAGTTGACATGTTAGTCCTTTTAACGCAGAGGCGGCAGACCTCACGTACTTGGAACAGGAGGTTACTTTTTCGTCAAGGCTTTATATAGTGGACCGAGAAGGGTGTGTCTGAGAAGTTGTATAACCCATGTCTCTTCACAGCTATTTGGTCATTGTTAGTTTTCTAACCTGGATAACACTCGCCAGTCCAGCTTCCCTGCCCCATCCACCGCTGCCCCTTGGACACTGATCACTTGGCTACATAGCTGATGCATGCTGGACTGTCCATTAATCACGGTAATCCATTCTGCTTGTTTATGTTTTATCTGTCGGCCCCAGCCGCACTTAGGCTCTGTGTGTAGTTAATCCGACCCTCTCTGCCTAATCAATCGCCATTCTACCTGCTGTTGTTGTGCTAGCTGATTAGCTGCTGTCTCACCTACTGTTTTAGCTAGCTCTCCCAATTCAACACCTGTGATTACTGTATGCCTCGCTGTATGTCTTTCTCAAATGTCAATATGCCTTGTATACTGTTGTGCAGGTTAGTTATCATTGTTTTAGTTTACAATGGAGCCCCTAGTTCCACTCTTTATACCCCTGTTACCTCCTTTGTCCCACCCCCCACACATGCGGTGACCTCACCCATTACAACCAGCATGTCCAGAGATACAACCTCTCTCATCATCACCCAGTGCCTGGGCTTACCTCCGCTGTACCCGCACCCCACCATACCCCTGTTTGCGCATTATGCCCTGAATATATTCTACCATGCCCAGAAACCTGCTCCTCTTATTCTCTGTCCCCAACGCCCTAGGCGACCAGTTTTGATAGCCTTCAGCCGCACCCTCATACTACTCCTTCTCTGTTCCGCGGGTGATGTGGAGGTAAACCCAGGCCCTGCATGTCCCCAGGCACCCTCATTTGTTGACTTCTGTGATCGAAAAAGCCTTGGTTTCATGCATGTCAACATCAGAAGCCTCCTCCCTAAGTTTGTCTTACTCACTGCTCTAGCACACTCTGCTAACCCTGATATCCTTGCCGTGTCTGAATCCTGGCTCAGGAAGGCCACCAAAAATTCTGAGATTTCCATACCCAACTATAACATCTTCCGTCAAGATAGAACTGCCAAAGGAGGAGGAGTTGCAGTCTACTGCAGAGATAGCCTGCAAAGTAATGTCATACTTTCCAGGTCCATACCCAAACAGTTCGAACTACTAATTTTGAAAATTACTCTCTCCAGAAATAAGTCTCTCACTGTTGCCGCCTGCTACCGACCCCCCTCAGCTCCCAGCTGTGCCCTGGACACCATTTGTGAATTGATCGCCCCCCATCTAGCTTCAGAGTTTGTTCTGTTAGGTGACCTAAACTGGGATATGCTTAACACCCCGGCAGTCCTACAATCTAAGCTAGATGCCCTCAATCTCACTCAAATCATCAAGGAACCCACCAGGTACAACCCTAACTCTGTAAACAAGGGCACCCTCATTGACGTCATCCTGACCAACTGGCCCTCCAAATACACCTCCGCTGTCTTCAACCAGGATCTCAGCGATCACTGCCTCATTGCCTGTATCCGCTATGGAGCCGCAGTCAAACGACCACCCCTCATCACTGTCAAACGCTCCCTAAAACACTTCTGTGAGCAGGCCTTTCTAATCGACCTGGCCCGGGTATCCTGGAAGGACATTGACCTCATCCCGTCAGTTGAGGATGCCTGGTCTTTCTTTAAAAGTAACTTCCTCACCATTTTAGATAAGCATGCTCCGTTCAAAAAATGCAGAACTAAGAACAGATATAGCCCCTGGTTCACTCCAGACCTGACTGCCCTCGACCAGCACAAAAACATCCTGTGGCGGACTGCACTAACATCGAACAGTCCCCGCGATATGCAACTGTTCAGGGAAGTCAGGAACCAATACACACAGTCAGTCAGGAAAGCTAAAGCCAACTTCTTCAGGCAGAAGTTTGCATCTTGTAGCTCCAACTCCAAAAAGTTCTGGGACACTGTGAAGTCCATGGAGAACAAGAGCACCTCCTCCCAGCTGCCCACTGCACTGAGGCTAGGTAACACGGTCACCACCGATAAATCCATGATTATCGAAAACTTCAACAAGCATTTCTCAACGGCTGGCCATGCCTTCCGCCTGGCTACTCCAACCTCGTCCAACAGCTCCCCCCCCCCCGCAGCTACTCGCCCAAGCCTCTCCAGGTTCTCCTTTACCCAAATCCAGATAGCAGATGTTCTGAAAGAGCTGCAAAACCTGGACCCGTACAAATCAGCTGGGCTTGACAATCTGGACCCTCTATTCCTGAAACTATCCGCCGCCATTGTCGCAACCCCTATTACCAGCCTGTTCAACCTCTCTTTCATATCGTCTGAGATCCCCAAGGATTGGAAAGCTGCCGCAGTCATCCCCCTCTTCAAAGGGGGCGACACCCTGGACCCAAACTGTTACAGACCTATATCCATCCTGCCCTGCCTATCTAAGGTCTTCGAAAGCCAAGTCAACAAACAGGTCACTGACCATCTTGAATCCCACCGTACCTTCTCCGCTGTGCAATCTGGTTTCCGAGCCGGTCACGGGTGTACCTCAGCCACGCTCAAGGTACTAAACGATATCATAACCGCCATCGATAAAAGACAGTACTGTGCAGCCGTCTTCATAGACCTTGCCAAGGCTTTCGACTCTGTCAATCACCGCATTCTTATCGGCAGACTCAGTAGCCTCGGTTTTTCGGATGACTGCCTTGCCTGGTTCACCAATTACTTTGCAGACAGAGTTCAGTGTGTCAAATCGGAGGGCATGCTGTCCGGTCCTCTGGCAGTCTCTATGGGGGTGCCACAGGGTTCAATTCTCGGGCCGACTCTTTTCTCTGTATATATCAATGATGTTTCTCATGCTGCGGGCGATTCCCTGATCCACCTCTACGCAGACGACACCATTCTACATACTTCCGGCCCGTCCTTGGACACTGTGCTATCTAACCTCCAAACGAGCTTCAATGCCATACAGCACTCCTTCCGTGGCCTCCAACTGCTCTTAAACGCTAGTAAAACCAAATGCATGCTTTTCAACCGTTCGCTGCCTGCACCCGCACGCCTGACCAGCATCACCACCCTGGATGGTTCCGACCTTGAATATGTGGACATCTATAAGTACCTAGGTGTCTGGCTAGACTCTAAACTCTCCTTCCAGACCCATATCAAACATCTCCAATCGAAAATCAAATCAAGAGTCGGCTTTCTATTCCGCAACAAAGCCTCCTTCACTCACGCCGCCAAACTTACCCTAGTAAAACTGACTATCCTACCGATCCTCGACTTCGGCGATGTCATCTACAAAATTGCTTCCAACACTCTACTCAGCAAACTGGATGCAGTTTATCACAGTGCCATCCGTTTTGTCACTAAAGCACCTTATACCACCCACCACTGCGACTTGTATGCTCTAGTCGGCTGGCCCTCGCTACATATTCGTCGCCAGACCCACTGGCTCCAGGTCATCTACAAGTCCATGCTAGGTAAAGCTCCGCCTTATCTCAGTTCACTGGTTACGATGGCAACACCCATCCGTAGCACGCGCTCCAGCAGGTGTATCTCACTGATCATCCCTAAAGCCAACACCTCATTTGGCCGCCTTTCGTTCCAGTTCTCTGCTGCCTGTGATTGGAACGAATTGCAAAAATCGCTGAAGTTGGAGACTTTTATCTCCCTCACCAACTTCAAACATCTGCTATCTGAGCAGCTAACCGATCGCTGCAGCTGTACATAGTCTATTGGTAAATAGCCCACCCATTTTCACCTACCTCATCCCCATACTGTTTTTATTTATTTATTTTTCTGCTCTTTTGCACACCAATATCTCTATCTCTACCTTTACATAACCATCTGATCATTTATCACTCCAGTGTTAATCTGCATAATTGTAATTATTTGCATACCTTCTCATGCCTTTTGCACACAATGTATATATAGACTCCCCTTTTTTCTACTGTGTTATTGACTTGTTAATTGTTTACTCCATGTGTAACTTTGTGTTGTCTGTTCACACTGCTATGCCTTATCTTGGCCAGGTCGCAGTTGCAAATGAGAACTTGTTCTCAACTAGCCTACCTGGTTAAATAAAGGTGAAATAAAAAAATAAAAAAATAAAAAATAAAACAGGGGCGGGCCACTGATTGAGCAGAGCCCTAACCTTATGAAAACCCAAATCTCTCATTTGGAAGCTAAAATTACATTTAATCTCTTCATCAATCATTTTATATTCAAACATTTAAATTGAACAACAATTCCATGTGAATCGGATAACTCTGATGTGTAGACTTTCCACTGTAGAGTTTATGTCATCTTATCATTGAGGAGAATGTCTCAGATGACAACCGAACTGACATCACATTCATTAAGTACGACCACATACGTTCAATTGGTCGGATTACCAGAATATAGTTAATTTGCCCTCACCTTCTGATGTTCACAGAATCTCTATGTTAACCAAGGGTTTTGCAAATTTCACATCAGTAGGGTAGAGAGAGGAAAAATGGTGGGGAGAGGTATTTATAACTGTCATAAACCTACCTCCCAGGCAAACGTCATGATACTAGTATATGCCTACTGGTCTTTTGGTATATCAAAATTTATTGAAATTTATAATTTACTTGTGAAGCTTGCATTTGGAATGTGTTGCTTAAAATAGATTTTTGGGAATTTGCATTTGGAATTTGTTGCTTACAACATACTTAAAATATGTTGTAGACAGAATAATGTAAAGGGCTGTCTGCTAGCCTCAATAAATAGACAAAGATTAGTAGTCATTGCATGTATAGACTTTGTTTTACTTGACCTGACACATGACATAAAAAAACTTGTGACTAGTCTTGACTTGCTCATAGAATGTACTACTTGGACTTCACTCGAGACTCGACCCTTTCTACTTGGGACTCGACTTGAGACTCGGACCTTGTGACTTGAATAATAGTGACAAGGTCCCACCTCTGCATCTTACTACTAAGTTCTGCCCTGTACTAAACCTGTAAGAACCTTTCCTCCCTAACTATCCCTAATTATCTCTCTCGCTTGTTTATTGTGTAATAATGTACTGACTATGACTGAGATACAGTGGGGCAAAAAAGTATTTAGTCAGCCACCAATTGTGCAAGTTCTCCCACTTAAATAGATGAGAGAGGCCTGTAATTTTCATCATAGGTACACTTCAACTATGACAGACAAAATTCGAGAAGAAAAATCCAGAAAATCACATTGTAGGATTTTTTATGAATTTATTTGCAAATTATGGTGGAAAATAAGTATTTGGTCACCTTCAAACAAGCAAGATTTCTGGCTCTCACAGACCTGTAACTTCTTCTTTAAGAGGCTCATCTGTCCTCCACTCGTTACCTGTAATAATGGCACCTGTTTGAACTTGTTATAAGTATAAAAGACACCTGTCCACAACCTCAAACAGTCACACTCCAAACTCCACTATGGCCAAGACCAAAGAGCTCTCAAAGGACACCAGAAACAAAATTGTAGACCTGCACCAGGCTGGGAAGACTGAATCTGCAATAGGTAAGCAGCTTGGTTTGAAAAAATCAACTGTGGGAGCAATTATTAGGAAATGGAAGACATACAAGACCACTGATAATCTCCCTCGATCTGGGGCTCCACGCAAGATCTCACCCCGTGGGGTCAAAATGATCACAAGAATGGTGAGCAAAAATCCCAGAACCACACGGGGGGACCTAGTGAATGACCTGCAGAGCTGGGACCAAAGTAACAAAGCCTACCATCAGTAACACACTACGCCGCCAGGGACTCAAATCCTGCAGTGCCAGATGTGTCCCGCTGCTTAAGCCAGTACATGTCCAGGCCCGTCTGAAGTTTGTAAGAGAGCATTTGAATGATCCAGAAGAAGATTGGGAGAATGTCATATGGTCAGATTAAACCAAAATATAACTTTTTGGTAAAAACTCAACTCATCGTGTTTGGAGGACAAAGAATGCTGAGTTGCATCCAAAGAACACCATACCTACTGTGAAGCATGGGGGTGGAAACATCATGCTTTGGGGCTGTTTTTCTGCAAAGGGACCAGGACGACTGATCCGTGTAAAGGAAAGAATTGGGGCCATGTATCGTGAGATTTTGAGTGAAAACCTCCTTCCATCAGCAAGGGCATTGAAGATGAAACATGGCTGGGTCTTTCAGCATGACAATAATCCCAAACACACCGCACGGGCAACGAAGGAGTGGCTTGGTAAGAAGCATTTCAAGGTCCTGGAGTGGCCTAGCCAGTCTCCAGATCTCAACCCCGTAGAAAATCTTTGGAGGGAGTTGAAAGTCCGTGTTGCCCAGCAACAGCCCCAAAACATCACTGCTCTAGAGGAGATCTGCATGGAGGAATGGGCCAAAATAACAGCAAAAGTGTGTGAAAACCTTGCGAAGACTTACAGAAAACGTTTGAACTTTGTAATTTCCAACAAAGGGTATATAACAAAGTATTGAGTATTATATAATCTTTTGTTATTGACCAAATACTTATTTTCCACCATAATCTACAAATAAATTCATTAAAAATCCAACAATGTGATTTTCTGGATTTTTTTACAGTGGGAGAACTTGCACAATTGGTGGCTGACTAAATACTTTTTTGCCCCACTGTATGTGGTTGTCCCCGAGATGAATGCACTAACTCTAAGTCGCTCTGGATAAGAACGTCTGTTAAATGACTAAAATGTAAATGTAAAATATTAGAACCAGTGTTGTTTCTACTGCCTCCATGTTCCTGGATGTCCTGTTCTGTCCTGTCCTGTCCTGTCCTCTGCTGTGCTGTCCTGTCCTGTCCTGTCTCTGCTTCTCCTCAGAGCGGTACAGTAGCAGCCTGCTGCAGCGGACCACTGTAGCTGTATCATAAACATACTTCAGTAAGCAGGCGGGCGACCCGGGGAGGCTGGCATGGACGTTCCTCCCTTCTAACAATACCCTGATCCTCAACAGACCATTGTGCACAGATCCCTGCATTGTTTCACCACTCACGGCGAGCCAGCTGGCACGGAGATGGCAGTGCCGTTGACAAGGTTCACAATACCCCCTCCAGTACGAGCCACAGTAAAGAGACACGGACACAGCCACCTCTATGGCACACAAGAGGCTGTCGTTGAGCGAGGGAGAGAGAGAGGAGAACACAGGGCCTCACAGGCAGGTGCTTCTGCCAACGTCTCCACAGCCCTGTAGCGTCTGTAGCTTTCAGTGATGACAAGGGGCTGGCAAGAGGGCTCTTCTTTTTAATCCACATTGTTCGGGGGGCTCCAGAGGAAGGAGGGTTTGTGCGCCTGCTATTTTTATAGAGGCTGACTGAAGAGATGGAAAGCTCTCTCTCTCTCTCTCTCTCTCACACACGCAAGCATAAGCACACACACAGAGACACACACACTCTCCACCCTCCCTGTCTCTAGTGAAGTAGTTCTACTGCTTACCTTGGTTTATTGCACCGAGCTGTTGCCTCTTGACACTTCTTATCAAGTGGAGGGAAGTGACAGTTTTGCATTTGTCAAGGTAAACTGGGGGGGGGGGGGGGGGGATTACAGTGTGACACCCAGGAGAAAGAAACAGTGCTGGGGTATCTCAACCCTCAGAGGCTTCGGCTGACAGCCTGATGCTAGTGGGACTGTTTCAGGGGAATCAGGCCGTGTTTGTCGGGGCTAGTTTCTGGTGTGTTATTTGTGCGAGCTGTCATGCAGAGGCTTCAGCGACTCGCCTGTCATCTGATGAGACGTGTCACTGTCTCAGTAGGTTCGATGGGCAGGTAGTTGTGCGTGTCAGTAATCTGGGGGCCACGGGAGGTCATATAACACACAGAGTATTACTGTTGGATGTGGAGAGTGGAGGTTCTCAACAGTCCATTTGTAGAGACTCCTGGTCTGGACGCAAAGCACAGGGACAGCACCTCACCGTTCCATCTGTAGAGACTCCTGGTCTGGACTGAAAGCAGACAGGGACAGCACCTCACCAGTCCATCTGTAGAGACACCTGGTCTGGACGCAAAGCACAGGGACAGCACCTCACCAGTCCATCTGTAGAGACACCTGGTCTGGACTGAAAGCAGACAGGGACAGCACCTCACCAGTCCATCTGTAGAGACTCCTGGTCTGGACGCAAAGCACAGGGACAGCACCTCACCAGTACATCTGTATAGACTCCTGGTCTGGACGCAAAGCACAGGGACAACACCTCACCAGTCCATCTGTAGAGACTCCTGGTCTGGACGCAAAGCACAGGGACAGCACCTCACCAGTCCATCTGTGGAGACACCTGGTCTGGACTGAAAGCAGACAGGGACAGCACCTCACCAGTCCATCTGTAGAGACACCTGGTCTGGAATGAAAGCAGACAGGGACAGCACCTCACCAGTCCATCTGTAGAGACTCCTGGTCTTGACTGAAAGCAGACAGGGACAGCACCTCACCAGTCCATCTGTAGAGACTCCTGGTCTGGACTGAAAGCAGACAGGGACAGCACCTCACCAGTCCATCTGTAGAGACTCCTGGTCTGGACGCAAAGCACAGGGACAGCACCTCACCAGTCCATCTGTATAGACTCCTGGTCTGGATGCAAAGCACAGGGACAACACCTCACCAGTCCATCTGTAGAGACTCCTGGTCTGGACGCAAAGCACAGGGACAGCAACTCACCAGTCCATCTGTGGAGACACCTGGTCTGGACTGAAAGCAGACAGGGACAGCACCTCACCAGTCCATCTGTAGACACACCTGGTCTTGACTGAATGCAGACAGGGACAGCACCTCATCAGTCCATCTGTAGAGACTCCTGGTCTGGACTGAAAGCAGACAGGGACAGCACCTCACCAGTCCATCTGTAGAGACTCCTGGTCTGGACTGAAAGCAGACAGGGACAGCACCTCACCAGTCCATCTGTAGAGACTCCTGGTCTGGACTGAAAGCAGACAGGGACAGCACCTCACCAGTCCATCTGTAGAGACTCCTGGTCTGGACTGAAAGCAGACAGGGACAGCACACATACAGTAGGACCAAGATTTTTTCCTGACCACATGACCTGTGAAAAATACACAGTTATTTCATTCACTTAGAAACTATCATTTTGCATATGATACAATAACTAAAT